>NW_017670448.1:202876-212598 GCF_001879085.1 Nicotiana attenuata
CTCGTAAATAATAAAATAACTATAGTAGTCATGCATATGCGTATGAATGTCATGTCGTGCGTAGGTACATGTGTTCATAACATCATCAAGCCTCTGAGGGCATCCCATCATATCATCTCGACCACTGTGGGCAAAATCATCAACGTATACCAGCTGATCAGGTGGTGGTGCGTATATAGCCGTAACCTTTTCCCATATCCCATATACATATATTTACATATATACGCATATATAACGCCATCTGGTCATAGGTCAGTGTAAATGAATGCAATGCATGATAAGTATGTCAATAAAATCTTTCGGAGTGTCATAAGACCATTTTGCCTCTGATTAATATCATGAAATAGACTTTATCCACTTACGTATTTTTGAGACCCATGAATAGATGATAGAGTAATATGACACATGGAGAATCAAGAACATAAGTATCTCTAGTATTTCTATGAATATAGTCATTTATGGAAATTGTGCATTTGCTCGTTTCGTTTGTATCGTATAGATTATGCCAAAAGAAAGAAGGGATAACCTTAACATACCTGAGTCAATTCTCTTGACAACTCTTCTAACACACGTTAATTTCGACAAAACACGTGATGGCAAGATCGGAGTAGGGAAAATTTTTATGATATTCTTGATAAAGATTGCACCGTATTCCCTTAGAACCGCAAAATCCCGTTGCCATTACCTTATGAAATCTCGTATGGATTTTTGTAGAAAATTCCATATGATCACTTTGTTAATTTGATCACAACATAGCAAGNGCTGCTCTCGCTGCTCTGCCTCTACCACGACCACGACCGCATCCTCGGCCTCTGGTGGCCGCAGCTGGTGGCACTGGAGGTCGTCCACCCTTTCTGGTAGCGCGTGTCCTCACCATCTGTGAGAGAATGGAACAACAGAAGTTTAGTACTCGGATCAACAAACTCGCACGATAAGAATTTCAAGAATATGAAGTTTTTCCTAAAGGTTCTGCAGCCTCTCGAGGATTAATACAGACGTCTCCGTACCGATCCGCGAGACTCTACTAAACCGCTCATGACTCGTGATACCTATGTAACCTAGGCTCTGATACCAACTTGTCACGACCCTGACCCCGAACCTAGTCGTGATGCCGCCTCTCGTGAAGACAAGGCCATCCAGTTTAATCCAATTCATCTTTTAAAGCAGTTAAACAACACAAAATAGTCTAAACATGATTTAAAAATTCTAAGTAGCGAAAATATCAAGAATAATGTGGAAATCCAACCTAGCACAGCCCTAACCGGGGTGTCACAAGTCAAGAGCATCTACGAATCACGGTACAGTCTGCTAAAGTCATAAACTACTACAAGTGTTTGTAGGAAACAGAAATGATAGAAGAGTAGAGACACGGGGCTGCGGACGCCAACAACTGACTCGTAATCTCCGAAAAAGGCCCGCCTGGATCTGGAGGAAATCAACACTTCGGAGCGGAACCATCTACGCCTGAATCTGCACACAAGGTGCAGGGAGTAAAGTGGGTACTCCAACTCAGTGAGTAATGAATATAAATAATGACTGAAAGCAAGAAATCACGTAAAGCATATGACAGTCTATAATGAAGCAGTAAAATTATTTATAATCAGGAAAACCAGTAAGAATCAGGAAAAAAATGCTCTTTAAACCAGTAAACAGGTAATTGACGGATAATTATGATAAAGTAAACAAACAAAAGATCGCCCCTTGGGCACAGTAACACCACAACCGCCCCTCGGGCAACATCTCACAATAGTAACAGCCCCTCGGGCTCAATCTCACATCAAACTGGGTACCCGCGCTCACTGGGGGTGTGCAGACTCCTGGAGGGGTCCCTTATGGCCCAAGCAATAACAAGCCATCTCGTGGCATCAAATCTAGGCTCTCGGCCTCATATCAATCAAGCCACCTCGTGGCGTACATATCTCAGGCTCTCGGCCTCAAATCAGTATCAGTATCTCCTCACAATATAGGCCCTCGGCCTTACTCAGTCAAAAATCATCACAAGCCCCTCGGGCAATAGAAAAACAGTGTTTATCAGCCCAAACATCATTTAAAATATCATTTTAAGTCTCAAAATCGAGTAAAAATGGCTGAGTAGTAAAACAGTGGAAAATAACATGACTGAGTTCAAGTAGTTATTCAAAACAGTGAGGAAATATCAAATAAAAGCCCTGAAGGGTTCAAGTAGTTGGCACAAAATCCAAATATGGCATTCAACCCAATAAACGATGATAACAAGTAGTGTAAATCAAATACGCAGTAAAATCATCAATTGGGACGGACCAAGTCCAAATCCCTAATAGTACACGACCCCACACTCATCATCGAGCGTGTGCCTCACCTCAACATAGTACTACGAAGCACAATCCGAGGTTTCAAACCCTAGAACATCATTTACAAGCATTACTCACCTCGAACCGGCTAAATCCTAGCTCGCGACGCCTTTGCCCTTCGAATTGGCCTCTACGTGCGTCGAATCTATCCAAAATCATTATGAATACATCACAATATGCCAAGGGAACAAAGCCCAAGCGAAAACAATCAAAAAATACCAAAAATCCCAAAATTAGCAAAACCCGAGCCCTGGGCCCACTTCTCGAAACTCAGAAATTTTTTCACCAATAGGTTCCTTATCTCCCCACGAGTTCATATATACCAAAAACATCAAAATCCGTCCATAAAAGACCCTTCAAATCCCAAATAAAAAATCCAAAATTCCAAGCCCTAGTTTTCCATTTTTAGCTTAAGTTTCCATGATTTTCTTGGTGGATTTCACAATAGAATCGAGTTTTAGGTCCGAAATTCTTACCTCCAAACGTTTCCCCTTGATTCCCTCTTTAATCTCCTTCTAAAAGCTCCCAAAAAGACCAACTATGGAGGAAATGAGCCCCAAAATCGCGGATGAAACGAATTAAAAACAAACATTCTGCCCAGGCCTTTTTCGTATCTGCGGCACAAATCCCGCTTCTGCGGTACCGCATATGCGGCCAACCATCCACTTCTACGGAACTTCATTAAACCAGCCCAAACCGCATCTGCGGTCCTTTTGTCGCATCTGCGACTCCGCAGGTGCGGTTCCCATACCGTATCTACGGTTCCTGACCCCAACTCCTATGACCGCATCTGCGCCTTCAACTGCTGCAACAATTCACCAATCTCTCGGTTAACCATCCGAATTCACCTCGAGGCCTTCGGGACCTCAACCAAAAGCACAAACATAACCCAACACCTTATTTAAACTTGTTCCAATCATTAAAACACCTCAAACAACATCAAATATACCAAATAACATCGAATTCAAGCCTAAGTTTCTAAAATCTTCCGAAATACGCTTTTGATCGAAAACCCAACCAAACTTCGTCCGAATGACCTGAAATTTTGCACACACATCCCAAATTACATGACAAAGCTACTGTAACTCTCGGAATTCCATTCTGACCCTTATATCAAAATCTCGCCTACTCACCGAAAATCGCCAAAATATCAACTTCGCCAATTCAAGCCTAAATCTACTCCGGACCTCCAAAACCCATTCCGATCACACTCCTTAGTCACAAATCACCTGCCAAAACTAACCAAACCATCGGAACTCACATCCGAGCCCTCTAACACATAAGTCAACATCCGGTTGACTTTTTCAACTTAAGCCTTCTTAAAAGAGACTAAGTGTCTCCAACTTCACCAAAACCAATCCGGATTCAATCCAACCAACCCGATACCTCAAAACACAGATGAACAAAGCAAATAGTAGTAGAAATAGGGGAAACGCACCGGTAACTCATCAGACGACCGGCCGGGTCGTCACACGTAGAGAGACCCACTGGTCCTTATGTTGGAGGAAGAGTACGGTATGGTAGAGGTTTTGTGGGTCAGCCAGCTCAGTTTGCATCTCAGATTTCACACAGTGTTTTAGGTGTTCAGGGGTTTCGGAGTACCCGTACCGCACAGTTCCCACTGCCACGTTATTCCAGAGCTTGTTTTGAGCGTGATGACACACGCCATGTGGTTAGGGATTGCCCTAGACTTGGGAGGAGTGCACCTTCACAGACTTCTCAGCCACGACACGCTCCGCAGGGTTCTCAGGCTATGATCACAGCACCAGTTGTTATCCCACCTGCTCAGCCAGCTAGAGGGGAGGGCCAGGCCATATACTATGCCCTTCTTGCCTGTACCGAGGTTGTTTCCTCCGATTTTGTCATCACAGGTATCGTCATGGTCTGTCATAGAGATGCATCGGTTCTATTCGATCCAGGCTCCAATTATTCTTATGTGTCTTCTTATTTTGCTCCACATTTGGGTGTATCTCGGGATTCTTTGAGTTCCCCTGTATATGTTTCTACTCCTGTGGGAGATTCTCTTATTGTGAACCGCGTTTATCGGTCATGTTTGATTGTTTTTGGTGGCTTTGAGACCAGAGCCAATTTATTATTGCTCAGCATGGTTGATTTTGATATTATCTTGGGCATGGACTAGTTGTCGCCCCATTATGTTATTCTTGATTGTCACACCAAAATCGTGACACTGGCCATGCCAGGTATACCGCGTGTTGAGTGGAGGGGTGCTTTAGGTCACACTCCCAATAGAGTTATTTCTTTCATTAAGGCTTAGCGTATGGTTGAGAAAGGTTGTGATGCGTATCTAGCATATGTGAGAGATGTCAGTATGGATACTCCTTCTGTTGATTCAGTCCCAGTAGTACGGGATTTCCCCGATGTGTTTCCAGCTGATCTTCCGGGCATGCCGCCCGATAGAGGCAATGATTTTGGCATTGATCTGTTGCCGGTCACTCAGCCTATTTTTATTCCTCCGTACCATATGGCTCCTCCTGAGCTAAGGGAGTTGAAGGAGCAGTTGTAGGAATTACTTGATAAGGGTTTCATTCGGCCCAGTGTATCACCTTGGGGTGCTCCTGTCTTATTATGAAGAAGAAGGATGGTTCTATGCGTAGGTGTATTGATTGTCGCCAGTTGAACAAGGTGACAGTAAAGAACCGTTATCCTTTGCCTCGTATTGATGATCTATTTGACCAGCTTCAGGGCGCACGGGTGTTTTCTAAGATTGACTTGCGCTCAGGATACCATCAGTTGAAGATTCGGGAGCCAGATATCCCGAAGACTGCTTTCAGGACTCGGTATGGTCATTACGAGTTTCTTGTTATGTCATTTGGGCTGACCAATGCCCCAGCAGCTTTACGCATTTGCTGCACAGTGTGTTCCGGCCATATCTTGACTCGTTCGTCATTGTCTTTATTGATGATATTTTGGTATATTCCCAGAGTCGGGAAGATCATGAGCGGCGCCTGAGGACTGTGCTTCAGACTCTGAGAGGGAAGAAGTTATATGCTAAGTTCTCTAAATGTGAGATTGGATTGGATTTAGTGGCATTCTTAGGCCAGGTAGTATCGAGTGAGGGTATTCAGGTGGATCCGAAGAAGATATAGGCCGTGCAGAGTTGGCCCAGACCATCTTCAGCTATAGAGATCCGCAATTTCCGTGGCTTAGAGGGCTACTACCGTTGTTTTGTGGAGAGGTTTTCATCGATTGCAGCCCCTATGACCAGGTTGACCCAGAAGGGTGCTCCATTCCAATGGACGGAAGAGTGCGAGGAGAGCTTTCAGAAGCTCAAGATAGCTTTGACTACAGCCCCAGTTTTGATATTGCCTACCGGTTTGGGGTCTTATACTATCCATTGTGATGCCTCGAGAGTTGGCCTTGAAGCGATATTGATGCAGGACGGTAGGGTGATTACCTACGCATCCAGACAGTTGAAGATACATGAGAAGAATTATCTTGTCCATGATCTTGAGTTAGCTGCCATTGTTCACGCCTTGAAGATATGGCGTCATTACTTGTACGGCGTGCCTTGTGAGATATATACTGATCACCGGAGTTTGCAGTGTATGTTCAAGCAGAAGGACCTTAATTTGCGTCAGAGGAGATGGCTAGAGGTGCTGAAAGATTATGACATCACTATCTTGTATCACCCGGGCAAGGCCAATATGGTGGTCGATGCCTTGAGCTGCCGAGCAGAGAGTTTGGGGAGTTTGGCCTATTTACCAGCAACAGAGAGGCCTATGGCGATGGATGTTCAGGCCTTAGCCAGCTAGTTTGTGAGATTGGATCTTTCGTAGCCCAGTCGGATTCTAGCTTGTGTGGTCTCTCAGTCTTCCTTGTTTGATCGTATCCGGGAGCGTCAGTTTGATGACCCTCATTTGCTTCTCCTCAAGGACAAGGTGTTGTATGGCGATGCTCGAGATGTGACTATTGGTGATGACGGAGTATTAAGGTTGCAGGGTCGAGTTTGTGTACGCAATGTTAATGGGCTTCGGGAATTGATTCTAGAGGAGGCCCATAGTTCGTGGTATTCCATTCATTCGGGTGCCGCGAAGATGTATCAGGATCTGAGACAACATTATTGGTGGAGAAGAATGAAGAAAGACATTGTCGGATTTGTAGCTCGGTGTCTCAATTGTCAGCGGGTGAAATATGAGCATCAGAGACCGGGTGGCCTGCTTCAGCAGATGGATATTCCAGAGTGGAAGTGGGAGCGGATCACTATGGACTTTGTAGTTGGACTCCCACGGACTTTGAAGAAGTTCTATGCTATTTGGGTGATTGTAGATCGGCTGACTAAGTCCGCGCATTTCATTCCTATTTGTACTACTTATTCCTCTGAGCGGTTAGCAGAGATATATATCCGGGAGATTGTTCGGTTGCATGGTGTCCCAGTTTCCATCATTTCAGATAGGGGCACTCAGTTTACTTCATATTTTTGGATGTCTGTACAGCGAGAGTTGGGCACTCAGGTTGAGTTAAGCACAGCTTTTCACCCTCAGATGGACGGGCAGTCCGAGCGCACTATTCAGATTCTTGAGGATATGCTCCGTGCGTGTGTGATCGAGTTTGGAGGATCTTGGGATCAGTTCTTGCCATTGGCGGAGTTTGCTTACAATAACAGTTATCAGTCCAGCATTCAGATGGCACCGTATGAGGCTTTATATGGTAGGCGGTGTAGATCTCCGGTGAGTTGGTTCCAGCCGGGTGAGGCTAGGTTATTGGGCACAGACTTAGTTCAGGATGTTTTGGAGAAGGTTAAGGTGATTCAGGATAGACTCCATACAGCCCAGTCCAGACAGAAGAGCTATGCGGACCGGAAGGTTCGTGATGTTTCCTATATGGTTGGAGAGCGGGTTCTGCTTCGGGTTTCGCCTATGAAGGGCGTTATGAGATTTGGGAAGAAAGGGAAGTTGAGTCCGAGGTTTATTGGCCCTTTTGAGATATTGAGGCGAGTTGGGGAGGTTGCTTATGAGCTTGCCTTACCTCCCAGCCTGGCAGGAGTTCATCCGGTATTTCATGTTTCGATGCTCCGGAGGTATCACGGTGATCCATCGCACGTGTTGGATTTCAGTTCAGTCCAGTTGGACAAGGATCTATCTTATGTTGAGGAGCCAGTGGCAATATTGGACAGGCAGGTTAGAAAGCTGAGGTCAAAGGACATTGCATCAGTGAAGGTTCAGTGGCGTGGTCAGCCGGTCGAGGAGGCGGCCTGGGAGACCGAGCAGGACATGCGCAGCCGTTACCCTCATCTTTTTGCCACTTCAGGTATGTCTCTATGCTCGTTCGAGGACGAACGAATGTTTAAGTGTAGGAGCATATGACGACCCGGCCGGTCGTCTAAAGAATTAATGCCCTGATCCCCTATTAACTGCTTCCCCCGAGTTTATTTCTGCTATTTTGATTTGCCGAGACGTTCGTTTTGAGTTTCGGAGAGTTATGGGACACGTAGTCCCTAAATGAGAGCTTAAGTGTTGAAAAGTTGACCGTAGTCGGAACAGTGTGGAGACGGCCTCGGAATGGAAATCTGATGGTTCCGTTAGCTCCGTTGGGTGATTTCGGGTTTAGGGGCATGGTTGGATTGTGTTTTGGAGGTCCGTAGCTAATTTAGGCTTGAAATGCCGGAAGTTTGATTTTTTGAAGTTTCCGGTTCGATAGTGAGATTTTGATCCGAGGGTCGGAATGGAATTTCGAAAGTTGGAATAGCTTTGTAGTGTTGAACGTGACGTGTGTGCAAAATTTTAGGTCATTCGGACGAGGTTTGATAGACTTTTTGATCAAAAGCGTATTTTGAGAAATTGGAGTTCTTAGGTTTGAATCCATGGTTAATTTGAGGTTTCGATGTTGTTTTAGGTGTTTTAAGGATTGGTACAAGTTCGGGCAGTGATATTGGACTTGTTGGTGCCTTTGGTTGAGGTCACGGGGGCCTCAGCGTGAATTCGGATGGTTGACGGAGGAAATTTTGGAGTTTAAGTTGCAGCTTCAGCTGCTAGTGCTGTCATAACCGCACCTGCGGTTTGGGTTCCGCAGGTGCGGCGCCGCAGAAGTGGCTGCAGAAGCAGAATTTTGGCCATCTCTTCAGGAACCGCAGATGCGGTATATTTTCTACAGAAGCGATACCGCACCTGCGGGTGAAGGGCCACGGATGCGTCATCTGTTCCGCAGAAGCAGGACCGCAGATGCGAAAGTTGCTGGGCATTATTTTTAAAAGGGGTTCCGCGACTTTGAGGTTTATTTCACCATTTTTATCTCGGCTTGGGAGCTTTTGGGACGATTTGAAAGAGGGATTTCAAGGGAACTTCATTGAGGTAAGGAGTTTGGACCTAAAACTCGTTCCTATGCTATTATTTCACGGATTAGAGCTAGAAATTATAGAAATTAAGGGTGAAAATTTGGGGAAAACTAGGGCTTAGTATTGGAGACCTTTGAGCGATGATTTGAGGGACCATTTAAGGTTCGATTTTGGTAATTTTGGTATGCATGAACTTGTGAGAGTGTGAGGATTCTGAAAACATAAATTTTCATTCCGAGACGTGGTCCTGAGGGGCGTTTTGGTCATTTTAGATAATTTCGCGTATTAGTTTAGAATTTAATTGTAGAATCAGTTACTTGAAGTGTTATTTACATTATGCAATTGAATTGAATAGATTTGGGCCATTTGGAGTCGAGTACTCGTGGCAAAGACGTGGTGTCGGATTGATTTTTGAGCGGGTTCGAGGTAAGTTGCTTGTCTAACCTTGTGTGGGGGGACCTTCCCCTTAGGTTTGATATATTTGGTAATTGAAATGCCTTGTACGTGAGGTGACGAGTGCGTACTTGTGCAAATTGGTTGATATCCGATTTTCTTCAAGTACTTATTAGTATGTTTCTTCTCCTGCTTTTATTACTTGTACTATTAAGCCTATCGTTAGCTTAGGAAAACATGTCTAAGTGATTTAATTGCTTTAATTGTTCAATCTGTTTACCTGAACTCTGTGCAGCATGCTAGGCTAGAGTTATTTGTTGCCCTAATATGAAATTTCCCTTCTCTGAATATTTTCTTGCTGCTGCTGTGTATTTACATTGGGACTACGAATGTGGGATTCCGGTAGCTCTTCCTTGTCTGTTTACTTTAGGACTACGGGTTAGATTCCCAGTAGATCCCCCTGCACATTTACTTTGGGACTACGGGTTAGATTCCCGGTAGATCCCCCCGCATATTTAATTTGGGACTACGGGTTAGATTCCCGGTAGACCCCCCCCCTCCCCCCCGCACATTTAATTTAGGACTACGGGTTAGATTCCCGGTAGATCCCCCTGCACAGTTATATAGAACTACAGGAATGCACCCGGTAGGTTCCCCCCAGTACTGGGTATTTATATTTGGGAACTACGGATCGGGATTCCGGTAGA
>NW_017670448.1:212611-224513 GCF_001879085.1 Nicotiana attenuata
AATCCGGAGTCCGGTTACGAGTACCCCCCCCACCCCCCCCCCCCCGCCGCATTGATAGTTGGACTACGGGACGGGATCCCGGGAGATCCTTCGGACACATATATGATGGACTACGGGACGGTATCCCGGGAGATCCACTGGATAATTGTAATTGGGACTACAGGACGGTATCCTGGAAGGTGCCCCGGTTGTTATCTCTGTGTTGAGCTGTATTTCTTTCCGTGGTTTGTTGTCTCTGTTCTAGTTTATGTTGTTCTTCCAATTCTATGTTATTTCTTATTGTTGCTCTTATTTATACTGCTTATTTTACACTGTTAGCCCTTATATTTTATTTAACCTCAGTAGGGCCCTGACCTTCCTCATCACTACCCGACCGAGGTTAGGCTTGGCACTTACTGAGTACCGCTGTGGTGTACTCATGCCCCTTCTGCGCATGTTTTTCATGTGCAGATCCAGGTACTTTCGCTCAGTCTTATCATCCCTGAGGCGAGGCGACTGTTATAGCGACTTCGAGGTATATCTGCCGCATCCGCAGACCGAGGAGTCTCTTTCTATTCTAGCTGTTTAGTATTAGCCCTTCTGTATTTTCAGTTCTTCTTAGACATTCTGGAGTAAGAGCTATGTAGTACTTCTTAGCCTGTGATTCATGGGTTTCCGGGTCTTGGATTTATGTGTTGGTTTTTGAGAGTTAGATATGGTGTATGCCGAGCGGCACATTTAAACATTGTTTATTTCTTTATTTCCGTTTTAAATTGTTTTATTTCCGCAAATGTTGGTTTTTTCTGCAATTTAGGCTTACCTTGTCGAAGAGACTAGGTGCCGTCACGATGGTTCACGGAGGGCGAACCGGGGTCGTGACATTTTCCATCGAATGTAGAAGTTAGAAGTTCAAAAGTTCATTAAGCTTGAATCGATGCGTGATTCGTGATTTTAGCATTGTTTTTTGAAGGTTCGACTAAGTTCGTATCATGTTTTACGACTTATTAGTATATCTTGTTGAGGTACCGGGGGCCTTGGGTGAGTTTCGGATGGTTAACGGATCAATTTTGGACTTGGTGTTATAGCTGAAGACTTTCTGGTGCACTGATCTGCTTTCTTCGCGATCACGTAGGCTAATTGGAGCACCTGTGGTGATTTGTTCTATGCGATCTCCAGTTCTGGCATGCGATCGCGTAGGCTGGGGGAATCAGTGCATCACAAACGCGCAGGGTAGGCCGCGTTCGTGAAGAGGAGGTGAGGCAGCTAGGGTTCACGCGCGTTGTTCTATGCAAATGCATGGGCCATCCGCAATCGTGTAGGCCTGGGTAGTCTATGCTTCGTGTTCGCATGTGTTTTTGTGCGGTCGTGTAGAGGAGTTTCTAGGGGAAGTGGAGTTTGTGCTTCGCGATCTCAAAGAAGGGATATCTAGGCGGACTTAAATATTTCAAAATGAGGGTTTGAGCTAAGGGTGTTAATCGGGTCAGGCTGGCCCGTTCACAACCCGGTTCGACCCGGTTTAGCTCGGTTAGCCATGTACTGTAGTATTTTGGGGGAGGGGGGGCTGGGACAGGTTGGGCGGGAAGCGGGTTTTACACGAAAAGTTTCTGGATACCGGTGCACCGGAACCCGCTAAGCCCAATAACCCGTTAACGGGTTTTTAACGGGCTACAGCCCATTCCAGCCCGGTTTCTGTTACAAATTTTTGCTTTTTAATTTTCTGGACCATTACCAACGGTCAAATTCAAAAAAGATCGTTGGCCAACGACCCTTTTTTTTGCATAAATGGCCATTTCGGCCTAGACCCTTAAGAAAATAGCCCCCCACCCCTAATATTTGATAAATTACAATTTTAATGTTTTATAAATTATAAATAGCCCCCCTTCTTCTTCATTTTTTCTCACAATTCACTCTCTTACTACTCTAATTCTCTCTCAATTCTCCTTGATAATATTGATTATTATTCTTAAATTCTCAATTACTTATTATTTCAAGTTTCATCAAATATTTAGTTTAGCCATTACAAAATTATTATTATCAAACATCAAGTATTCAAGTGAAGTGTGGTATCAAGTATCAACTATCTAGTATCAGTCTATCAATTGAAGTTTGATTTTTGATATCAAATTTAGTGCAGCATCCGGAATCCCGATACACTCGTTCCATTTATTTCTCTTCTTTGATGTATATTTTTATTTTATTATTTAGAATTATTAATTTAATTTCTTAAATTAATTTACATAATGGATATATTAAGAGCAGCCAAAAAAGTGTGCACTAGTAGAGGTGGTAGTAAGAAAACTTTCAAAAGATCAAGAGGTGGTGTTGGTTCTTCTAGTAGCTTTACACATATTTCTGAAAGTTCACCTGAAAATTTAAATGTTGATTATGAGCAACTTCGAGAAATTTACGGTATAGATGATGATTTAGATGATATTCAATCACCTGATAATCTTGAAACACCACCAGCTACACCTGGTAATGCTAGTCAAACTCAAAATATTAGGGGTGGAGGTCGTGGTAATACAAGTAGGACTCCCTCCCTAGTAAGAAGAATTGAAGATTAAGAAGTAAGTGTTGGAATTTTTTTGACATACTAGAAGAAGATAAAAATATGTAAGATGTAGAATTTGTAAGGATGCTTATAAACATGAGACCGGTAAGGGAGGGGGGACGGGTCAACTTCGTAGGCACATGGTAGAGCTCCACCCTCTTGATTGGGGAGTAGATGAGGAAGATGGGCAACAAAAATTTAACCCTGGTACTGGGGGGTTAATGGGTAAATACGATATTAAGAAAGATCGGGAAGAATTAGCTAAAACGATTGTTTTAGGTTGTTTACCTTTTAGTTTTTCTTCTTCACCATATCTTGTTACTTATATTCAAAGAATTTACAACCCTTTGTTTAAAGGTATTCCTAGAAGTACTTGTAGAGCTGATATCTTTAGGCTTTTTGGACAATATCAGACATATATACGTTGTTTGTTCGCCAGCCTTTCTTGTAGAGTTTCTCTTACTTCGGATATTGGTCGTGCTGTAAATGGAAATGATTATTTGACTGTTACATGCCATTGGATAGATGATAATTTTTGTATGCAAAAACGTATTATTGCTTTTAAATATGATGAAGATCAAAGTCATACTTGTGCATTTATAAGTAATACTATCCATGAAGTTGCTATATTTTATAATCTTGCAGAAAAATTTTTGTGTATGTCATTTGATAATGCTTTTAACAACAATGCTGCTATTACAATATTAAAATTGCATCTACACCACCACTTCCTGAAATATTTCATGTTAGATGTGTATGTCATATTTATAACTTGATTGTGAAGAGTGGCCTTGAATTATTTAGAGATGATATCAATTTAGTTAGAAGAGTTGTTGGTGTAATTCAAGGAAATAATAGAAGTTCTAGATTAAATGCATTTAAGGAAAAATGTGCACACTATGGACTAAAACCAAGACTCATGCCCGAAGAAATAGTTACTAGGTGAAATTATATTTATTTATTCTTAAGATGTTGTTATAAAAATAGAATGCCTATAACTGAAGTTTCTAATTCTCCTTGTACTGATCCTAACCGTTTGTTAACATCTAGAACTTGGATGTCATTAAAGATGTTGTAAAAATTTTACAAACTTTTATGTGGCTACACTTGAGTTTTCTGGAGCTTATTATCCTACTATTGCAAATGGTTTAGTTCATATTGCTGAAATTTCTCTTTTACTACATAATTTGAAGAAGAAAAAAGGATATACTTCTGTTGTTGAATCTATGCTAGATAAGTCTAAAAAATATTTCTACCCAATTCCCCCTATTTACCTAATTGGTGCTATTCTCAACCCTTCTATCAAAATGGCCACTTGTCGCCAATTAACCAGTGTTTTATATACTTATATGGATATTGGATAAACTAAAACTCCTGATATTGACACTTGTATTTCTGATCTACACAAACATTTACAAACTTTATATAATTATTATGCTAACATTGTTGATGCTTTTTCTGTTGTAGATGCAAATATTCCTTCAAGTTCAGTTTCAACATCTGGGACCGGTGCTTTGGATGATAGTGATGGTGTTGAAGATTATTTGATTTGGTCTACACTAGGAGAGCATCAACAAACCAGTAGCAGGAATATTGATGAACTCCAATTCTACTTGCAAAAGTCACCAGAGCCCCGCACAAAGGAAAATCAAGGTTGGTGGAGGAGCAACTCAAATCAATTTCCTGTTCTTTCGATCATGGCTCGAGACGTGCTAAATGTGCCGATTTCAAAAGTCGCATCAGAGCGCACATTTAGCCAAGCAAGGCAGCAACTACGAGATACACGTCATTCATTGGGAAGCAACGCTTTGGAAATTCTAGTGTGCTTCAGAGATTGGATAAGATCAGAACGGCGAAATCAAGGGCGTGACGAGGTAGATGAAGCGGAGGACCAAAAAATTGGAGATATAATGGTTTATGGTTCCGATTCAACCAATGCCTAAAACCAAGAACCTCATGTTAACATGGATGAACTTACAAAAATGATGCAAAGCATGCAATGTACTATTTCTTATTTTTTATAATTGTTGTAAACTTTTAATTTGCAAGTTCAAAAATAAAAAAATCAACAAAGAACTTGCAAATTAATTTGAAGTATTATATATTATTCAATAAAAATATCAAATGAAAGCCTTCGGAGTTTGATCCTTACATATTGCCTATTTGTCTTATTAAATAATTTTTTGTAGCCACTTACTTTCAAATTTCAATTTTAAAATTTTAAAATTCAAATTTCAAATTTCAAAGTTGAAACTTTAAACTTCAAAGTCTAATTCTATGCCTTGATTCTAAGCCTTAAAAGTTTGCAAACACTTCAGTATCAATAACATTGAATAAGAAAACCAAAATTTACTTTTAAAAAAAAAAATTTAGCCCGGCCCGGTCCGGACCCTTTAAGCCCGAACCCGGACGGGCCCAAAAAAACCCGAAAATGTACAATGCGCTAACAGCCCGTTAACTCAGCCCGCTAACTAGGTTAAGTGATTCTTACTTAGGTTATGTTAAATTCCATGTTTATGTCTTTGATTTCATCATTTAATTAGTGATTTAGGGTGGAAAATTGGGGGAAAATGAAGGAAAGTTCTTAGGCCAAATTTTGAGGATTTGATCGAGATTTTGGTATCGAATTTGAGTAATTTTGGTATGGTTGGACTCGTGGTTGAATGGGCGTTTGAATTTTGTGACTTTTCGCATTCTGAGACGTGGGCTCGGGGGTTGACTTTTTGACTTTTGATTAAGAACTTAGCAATTTTATATGGAATTGATTCATATAGCTTGAGTTGATCATATTGAATTGTTTGTGGCTAGATTCGAGGCATTCGGAGGCTGTTTCGCAAGGCAGGGGCGTGTTGGAGTAGAGATTTGCGTAGTTTGAGGTAAGTAACACTTCTAAACTTGGTTCTGAGTGTATGAAATCCCTGAATTGTGTGTTATATGATTGGTATGGAGGTGACGCACATGCTAGGTGACGGGCATGTGGGCGTGTGCCATAGAAATTGTGACTTAATTGTTTCCATGGAGTTGCATAATCAAATAATCATGTCAATACCTATCTATCCTCCACTTGTTAGAGAAATTGAGCTGAGACTCATGTTAAAATCATGCTTAGGCCATGTACCGATATTTTTTGGACCCATAGAGGTCGTATTACTGTTGAATTACTTGTTTAAATTTACAATTGTGAACTCAGTCACATTTATCATTTGCATATCATATCTCAGTCTCTATTGCCATCCATTGATACAGCATATCATCATGACGGGCTGATCTTTATGACATTATGAGCCCGAGAGACGGGATAGATTAATGACTGAGTGAGGCTGAGGACCTGATTGTGATAACTAAGGGATCGAGCTGCACGCCACATCATGTTTTAATTTATTTTTGCCTGGATCTGGCTTATCATAGTGCTTGGGCTGAAGGAGTCCCCTAGAGTATGTACCCCCACAGTAAGCGTATTGGATATTATATTTGGGATGGAGTTCCTCGGGCATGGAGTTGCCCTATATATTCATATTTGGGATGGAGTTCCCTGGGCATGGAGTTGCCCTATACATTTATATTTGGGATGGAGTTCCCTAGGTTGGATTGGGCCTATACAGTACTGAGTTACTGACTATTGGTCGCTATTTTATTGAGGGATGGATCTTCCTTGGGCTGGACGTGTCATGTACAGTGCTGAGTGATTGAGTACTCTGAGAGTGTGAGTACGCGAGGCTTCCATTGTAGTGTACCACATACATCATGTACACTGGTATATAGATATAGAAATGTCATATCCCTCATATCATTCAAAGTTGATCTGTTTTACTTGTATTGAGTTGTTATCTATAGAACTTGAAAACATGCCAACATTTCTGTAATGTTATTTCTATATGAACTGTACCTGTTGAGCTCGTCACTACTTTCAGTCCAGAGGTTAGATTTGCTACTTATTGAGTTGGTTGTACTCACGCTACACCCTGCATCTCGTGTAGAGATCCAGGTGCTTCTGGTCATGGCGGTTGCTGATTTGCAGAGACCAGACCTTCAGAGATCATCGAGGTAGTTGCTTGGCATCCGCAGACCTTGACTCTTCTCCCTTATCTTGCAGTTTATTTTTCAGTTTTACTTTCCTAACATTGTTCTAGACTATATTTCCATGTAGATTCTCATGTACTCAGTGACACCCCGATTTTGGGAAGAGTTTATTTATTGAGTTATGATTTCCTATCCTGCGTTTAAGAGATTTCTCCTATATTTAAACTGTTTTGGTATTTTTTTTTCCAAAGATTCAAAGTGTTGGAAATGTTGGGAAATGTCGGCTTGCCTAGTACTATGATAGGCGTCATCATGACAGGTTGGTTTTGGGTCGTGACAAGTTGGTTTAGGGCCTAGGTTACATTGGTCTCACGAGTCATGAGCAGGTTTAGTAGAGTCTTGCAGATCGGTACGGAGACGTCTGTACGTATCTTCAAAAGGCTGCCTAAACCTTAGGAAACTTCACATTCTTGCATTCTTGTCGTGCGGAAGTTGATTCTGGTAACTAAACTTCTGTTGTTCTATTCTCTCAGAGATGGTGAGGACATGTGCTACCGATCAGGATGGACAACCACCAGTACCACCAGCTAGGGCCACGAGAGGTCGGGGTCGCCATAGGGGCCGAAGTAGAGGCATAGGTGCAGCTCGTATAGCAGCTAGAGCAGCACCTGCAGATCCACCAGTTGCTCCAGCTCAGGAGCAGATACCAGATATGGTTGAGCCAATGGGGCTAGCTCAGGCACCAGCTGTACCCATTGTGATTCCAATCCTTCAGAAGGCTTTGGCTCATATTTTAACTGTGTGCACCAGCCTTGCTCAGGCGGTTTTTGTTCCGTCCGCAGTAGCCACTTCTCAGGCCGGGGGTGATACTCAGACTCCTGCCGCCCGTACTCTAGAGCAGGTGATGTAGGGACTTCAAACACCGGGGGTACCAGCAGCCCAGCCAGTTACAGCTGCTCAGGCCCAGGTGGGTCCCGTTATGATTGAGGATGAGCAGAGGAGACTAGAGGGCTTTGGGAGGCTCCAGCCTCCATTATTCAGTGGGGCTGAGTCTGAGGATGCCCAGGACTTTTTGGATAGGTGCCAGCGGATTCTTCGCACGACAGGTATTCTGGAGACCAATGGGGCCACATTCACTACTTTCCAGTTTACTGGGGCGACCTTTAGATGGTAGGAGGCTCATGAGAGGCACATGTCGGTCGGTGCAGCACCACTTACATGGTGTGAGTTCTCCGTTCTCTTCTTGGAGAAGTTCGTGCCACAGTCTCGCAAGGAGGAGTTGTGCAGGCAGTTTGAGTAGCTACGTCAGGATGGCATGTTTGTGACCCAGTATGAGATGAGGTTTTTCGAGTTGGCTCATCATGCAGTTTGGTTAGTTCCCACGGATAGGGAGAGGATTAGGAGGTTCATTGATGGCCTCACATATCAATTGCGGTTGCTTATGACTCGGGAGAGGGTATCTGGTGCTACATTCGACAAGGTGGTTGATATTGCTCGACATATATAGGTGTGGTTCGTATTTAGGAGCGTGAGGAGAGGGAGGCCAAGAGGCCTCGAGTTTAGGTGGTCTCAGTGGTGTTCCTTCGGCGGGACAGTCTTACCACAGCAGGGGTCGTCCTTATAGGCCCGCTCAGATGGCTTATCCAGTTCACTGTGGTGCGTCATCTAGCCATGGTTCATACAGTGCCCATCTGGGTAAGCCATCACTCAGTGCTCTTCCAGATCAAAGTTCATCTGTACCAGTTCAGGGTTCATCTGTACCAGGTTCTTCTGATAGTTATTCTGGTTCTCGGGGTCCACCTCAGTAATTGCCGCCATTGTCCGAGAGGGGTTTTTCGAGTGTGGAGATTTGGGTCACATGAAGAGACATTGCCTCCGCCATTTGGTATTGACTTGGTGCTGAGCACTCAGTCCATTTTTACTCCTCCGCACCGTATGGCGCCAGCTGAGTTGAAAGAATTAAAAGAGCAGCTTTAGGAACTCCTTGATAAGGTTTTTATTAGGCCTAGTGTGTCGCCTTGGGGTGCACTGATTTTGTTTGTGAAGAAGAAGGATGGTACCATGCGTATGTGCATCGATTATAGGCGTTGAACAAAGTTACAATCAAGAACAAGTATCCTTTGCTGCACATTGATGATCTATTCGACCAGCTTTAGGGAGCGAGGATGTTCTCTAAGATTGATTTGAGGTCTGGGTATCACCAGTTGAGATTTGGGACTCGGATATTCTAAAGACAGCATTCAGGACCCGTTATGGTCATTATGAGTTCCTTGTAATGTCTTTTGGGTTGACCAATGCCGCAGCAACATTCATGCATCTGACGAACAGTGTATTTTGGCCTTATCTCGACTCGTTTTTCATAGTATTCATTAATGATATCCTGGTGTAATTTTGTATCCAGAAGGATCATGCCCAGCATTTGAGGATTGTGTTGCAGCGGCCGAGGGAGGAGAAACTTTATGCCAAGTTCTCCAAGTGTGAGTTTTGGCTTAGTTTGGTGGCGGTCTTAGGGCACGTGGTGTCCAGTGAGGGGATTAAGGTGGATCCGAAGAAGATAGAGGCGGTTCAGAGTTGGCCCAGACCGTCCTCAGCTACGGAGATTCAGAGCTTTCTCGGTTTGGCCAGTTATTATCGTCACTTCGTGGAGGGTTTCTCGTTTATTCCATTGCCTTTGACCAAATTGAACCAGAAGGGTTCTCCTTTTAGGTGGTCGGATGAGTGTGAGGAGAGCTTTCAGAAGCTCAAGACTGCCTGACCACAGCTCCAGTTCTTGTTCTACCTTCATCTTCTAGTTCTTATACAGTGTATTATGATGCTTCTCAAATTGGTATTGGGTGTATCTTGATGCACGAAGGTAGAGTGATTTTTTATGCTTCATGTCGATTGAAACCTCATGAGAAGAACTACCCTGTTCATGATTTGGAGTTAGCTGTCACCGTTCATGCATTGAATATTTTGAGGCACTATCTCTATGGTGTGTCTTGTGAGGTATTTACAGATCATCGGAGTCTCCAGCACTTGTTCAAACAAAAGGATCTAAATTTGAGGCAGCGAAGATGGTTGGAGCTTCTAAAGGACTATGATATTACTATTCTGTATCACCCCGGGAAGGGCAATGTGGTGGCTGATGCCTTGAGTAGAAAGGAAGCGAGTATGGGTAGCCTTGCATTCTTAAATATATACTTATGTCATATCTTTAACAAACTCACGCATGTTTATTATCGAAATCGCTTTGTTCAGCAACGCTACCCCTATGATACATATCGTGTCATCAGATCAAAGCCGAACAGGGCCAGCAAAGTCGGCGGGGACCCGAACTAACCTTTCCCCTTTACAAAACTCACGATTTTTCTTTGGATGCAGGCACCCAAGTCACAAAATCATATATTATACGCTCATACTGTTCAAGGATACAACTCTCAGAACCGTCACACCTATTCACAGTTGCTATCCGCACACAATGTCCCCAGCAGCCACAATATCATAATCAGCTATCGGCCATCAGCTAAGAAAATTTTATTACTATTCACCTTTTATCTCTTGCATAAGGCTACCATTCTGCCTTCCGAGACTAAGCACTATCTCCATCTGCATTTCTGCATTGCATAAGGCTACCATTCTGCCTTCCGAGGTTATGCTCTACCTCCATCTGCAGTTCCTGCATTGCATAAGGCTACTATTCTGCCTTCCGAGACTAAGCACTGTCTCCATCTGCATTTCTGCATTGTATAAGGCTACCATTCTGCCTTCCGAGGTTAAGCTCTATCTCCATCTGCACGGCTGAAATATCGCCACCTTTATTTACACTTGCACGGCTGAAAGATCGCCATTTTTATTTATGCTAGCATCGGCTGAAAAATCGCCACCTACTACATCTCATGGGATGAAAGATCGCCACCTTTATTTACATTCTGCATGGCTGAAAGATCGCCACCTTTATTTACATTCTGCATGGCTGAAAGATCGCCACCCTTACATATTGCATGGCTAAAAGATCGCCACCTTTATTTATGTCTTGCATCGGCTGAAAGATCGCCACCTTTATTTATGTCTTGCATCGGCTGAAAGATCACCACCTTTATTTATGTCTTGTATCGGCTGAAAGATCGCCACCTTTATTTATGTCTTGCATCGGTTGAAAGATCGCCACCTACTGCATCTCATGGGCTGAAAGATCACCACCTACTGCATCTCATGGGCTGAAAGATCGCCAAACTGTCCAAAGGCGTCATTGTTCGGAGGCACCATTTCCATAGCCCGAGAACGTCATGCCATGGCCCGAGGACCTCTTTTAATCTCTTGCATATCATTATTCAAAGGCATCATAGTTTAGAAGCATCATTCTCATAGCCCGAGAGCATCATTTCATAGCCTGCGAATCCTTTATTATACGCTTCATGGCCCAGGACATCATGGTCTAAAGACGTCATCTTAACCGTCCAAAGACAGCATTCATGGTCCAACGGGAACTTGCATCATGTTTAAATTTTTGCACAATATGCGCTTGTATTGCTTATTTGCAGGTAAACCGGCGAGCAACGGCCATCTCGGCAGGAGCATTCCTCTCCAGTTCCCGTAGCCCTACTAAACCTTAACCATTCATCCTAACCTAAATATCGCGTCCATTCTTGAAAGATCTCCATCGGCATACTCTGCCGACGGATCCTGAACTACATATGGCTTGATTCCTGTAAGACCAGGGATATGTAGGCAGCTCAGGAACTAGAGCACAATCAAATTCTTCAAACCATTTCGTTTGGTCAAAATTGGTCATCATGTCTTTACCCGACAACTCTTCCATCCTTCCTGGGTAAAGAGGGGCAGCTGTTGATACCCAA
This sequence comes from Nicotiana attenuata, assembly GCF_001879085.1. Classification (NCBI taxonomy): domain Eukaryota; kingdom Viridiplantae; phylum Streptophyta; class Magnoliopsida; order Solanales; family Solanaceae; genus Nicotiana; species Nicotiana attenuata. The sequence continues at coordinate 224,000 of NW_017670448.1, forward strand.
TTTTTCCCTGTATATTTTTTTTATATGCAAAATACTTTCAAAATAACATATGTACGCATATGTAAGTGTGTCCAAATGTTTTAGTATTTTTCCTAATTTTTAAAAGATTTTTAAATCAATTTATTGCACTATTTTAGCAATACAAAAACCAATAATTATTCCTCAAATTATCATTTTGGTGATTAATTTATTTTATTCTCATATTTATCCCAAAATATAGCTAAGGTAATTTTTACACATTTTCACAAATTATTTAGTATTTTTAAAGCTAAATTGCATGTAATTGCAATATTAGCCTATTTTAAGAATTAATTGCGTTTATAATTACCAATTTGATTCCAGTATTTTTAATTTAATATTTATATATTATTAATTAATTTAGCACCTTTAATTTGTTTTGAGAAAGCATTTTACTATTTTTATAAAATAAAAAGGGAAAAAGTGGCTATTTAAATACTAGCCCTATTTCATTTCAACTATAGCCCAAATTAAACCCCCCCCCCCCCCGAAGTAA
>NW_017670448.1:224538-272097 GCF_001879085.1 Nicotiana attenuata
AAAATTAGCCGATCCAATTCCTAAACTACCCGCCCCTAACCCAATTAAAAAGCCCGCCCTGACCTATTTTTGTTAATTCAACGGCTCACACTCCATCTTTCCTTTTTTTAATTTACCAAACCCCCCAATCCTATTTCATTTTCAATTATCTGCCGCCCCTGAAACCCTCCCCTCTCTCAAACACTCTCGAACCTTCCCTAACCCTAGCCGCCTCTCATCGTCTTCCACCATGAAACCCACCGGAATCCATGGCTTCTCAGGCCATGGGAGTCTTATACTCACCTCCCCTTGCTCTTACACACCGGATACCTGAAGAATCGAGGCCAGACCTCGAAGATTTGCGCTCAGACCTTCCCCGATTCAAGGTTCCAGAGTCATCCCCGGCCTTGCTCCGGCGTACCATGGTGTTTTAAGTTTCTTTGTTTGCCTTCTACTGAGCCCTGTTTAGGTTTCTTCTAAGCATGCTTTCTCTACTGTTCTTATCAGTATTTGCCAGTATGTTCTTTGAATCCTTCTACTGTGATTGCATTGTTACTTTGCTATCATATTTTCTCATAAGTTCTGTTGTTGAAGAAGCCTGTTCTTTTCTGAAAATTCTAAACATGATTTCGATTCAATTGCTTGCCCTCTCATCTTTGCTTTATGGTTTGCTTGAACTAGAGTTTTATTTCGAAACCCCTAATTCTTTCAGACTGACTTTGTGTCTCTGAACTGAGTTTGGACATTTGTTTTCATACAATGCTGAGCTTTTTGCTAAACTCTTCTACATTGGACTTTTTTTTCTACTAATTTACACGACAGTCCTCTTTCACGCTCACATGCCCCTTATATATGATGAATTTTCCTCTAAATGGTTTTCAAATTTGCAACTAGTGTAAAATTCTTTCTGAATATAGCTTGATTGATTTCTTTCCATCTTTTACTGATTTCCTAGGTGACTCGACTTAGGTAAAACCCTTCTTCATCTTTTATGACTTGGTTCATTCATACCAAATTTCAGACCTTGTGATTTACTGGCTGTTAATTGATTCTCTTGCCTTATTTGCACAAACCGTGTATTGTCAAAACTCTGTCCTTAAATAACCTTTATGTATTTGCCCTCAATTGCATGCTTTACACAAAGTGTTTACTTAATTCCTTTCCTTAAATTGTTTTACCCGTTTGAAACTAAATCCCTTAGTTAAAGAGAGTCTTATGTAATTGATTTACAATCAGTCTTCAATTATTTTCTTACCTTATTTCCTCATGACTTTCACACTATAAATACATGACTCTTTAACACAAAGCAACGATTAAACAATCCTCCACTACTACTTTTACAATCTCTTCTGAACTCTTACTAGAACTCTCTCTTCTTGTCTGCATTCTGACTTTCACAAGACTACTGCTTTTTTCCTATTTGTTTCCTTGAAACTGGTATGTTCTAATTTAAGTTTCAGCATCATCACAATGTGTTTATTTACAGCTTTTTATATCTCTGCCTACTTTACTACTTCTGAATTAAATACTTAAACTAGCATGTTATTTTCTTTTGCTTGTTTTTGTTATGAACCCCTCCTCTCTATTCCCTCTATGTGCTGTGAGTTGCAGTTTAAAATGTGGCAATATGCAAGTTATTGTCTATGGTTTGAACTTGATCCCTTAAAGGATCCTAACTTCTAAACAATGTATTCTAATAGGCTCATGGGGTAGGCCAACATTCCTCATTGCTAAATATGCCCCACCAGCCTGCTGTTGCTTTTCCTTTACTATCTCCCCATTCCCTATCCCTGTGTGTATCAATGTGAATTGTTTCCCTTTCCCCTTTCCCCTTTCAAAATCCTGCACTTGCAATCTCTCTTAGTTCCTAGGTTCTGCCCCCCTCCTGTGAGCCTTGCCTTGGGATCCTGAATTCCCTCTGAACTTGGACACTTGAGGGCTGGCTCTTCCACAATGCACGATGTCCTAGTCTGGTAATGTATTTGGAGTGTAAGCACTGACCGGAGTTCATGTGAAGCTCTTAGGGAACTCTGGCACACCCCCAAATGAGAGAAAGGCTTTGAAATCTGATCTTTGGAGTTGGTTTACTTCATACTTCAGACAGGAAGTTTGAATCAGGCTATCCTTGGTTGTAATTTTCAATTTCTGATGTATTTTCTTTATTTTATTTGGACTGTAATAACTTTGTAATAAACTTTTGGGGATGATTAGTGAAAAGGGAGGGGTAACGATGCATATAAAAAGGGTAGATAACTTGCCTATAGGAATCTCTAATTTCAACATTTTTCATATAGATAACTTGCCTATAGGAATCTCTAATTTCTGCATTTTGCATATAGTTACCATGCCTATAAGACTTCTGCATTCCCATTTAGTTATCATGTCTATAAGAATTTCAGCATTCTCATTTAGATGCCATGACTATAGGGATCCTGCACTTTCATGTAGATATTATGTCTATAGCTTCTACACACGCATGTAGAAAATATGCCTATAGGTCCCTTCTGATTCTTGCATACCCGTTTTTCACTAGGCAAACTTGTTTATAGGTCCTAATAACCAATAAAAAAAGTGTAATCAGATGTCACGTTCGTAATAAGATGTAACACCTAGATATCATGTTGTAGGTTTTCTGCATTTTTCATATCTATAAAAGTGTTTAAAATCAACAACGCGTAGAAAGCATGCCTATAGGAACTATCAACCAAGTCTGAAATGTTTCCACTCGCTTATGAGTCTAAAACCAGTAATAATGCTTGCAGAACCTGTAACTTTTGCTAAAGTTTGCTTTTCTTTAATAATCTGGTAACCCCTCTTAATCAGTATGTATTCAATCTATTTCATTCTTTTCTGAAATCAGTAGATATCATGTCTATAGGAGCTTTTGTCCCACACCTAGGCAAGCCTTAGGGTAAAGTTTTAAACTGCATCAGTCTCTATCAATTACGACCAGCAGGCAAGCCTAATTCGGACTTCTTATCTGGAAATATGTGATAAATCAGCCTGCCCCAGCTTTTAAGTTTAATCAGACCTTAATCAGTACGTGCAAGACATGCTAAACTATATGCTTTTCTTTGATCTAAGGAGGCCTGTTTGAGCCTTATTTGTCTATGTGCTTCCCCCATGCTTGTTATATGTGTTCTTGCTTGTCGCCTTAGTATTTTTACCTTTGAAACTATAAAAGCCCAACATCCCTTCCCTTTAGGATTAATAGTCCTAAATGCCTCCGGGACTGATAGGATTGGAGCGGGTAATATCATGCAATAAGAAAACGAGACTATTCCGCGCTTTAATACCTTAACGGGGTGGGAAAGGGTACATATGGATATGATGGCCACGCGATAACACCACGTGTATAAGTGATTACCGGGTGTTGTGTGGGGTGATCCATATTATTTATAAACCTAGGACCCCCCTCTCTTTTACTTGTTTATTTCATTGTTTATTTCCAAATTTCAAATTGTTTTTCTCAAAATTCGGCTTCCTTCCGTTTCTTTTAATTTCATCAATTTGCAACCATTATGTGAAATCCACTCTTATTTGAAAGTCTTACTTTCTTGCGTGTTATTTGTTCTTAAAGTCACAACAATAGCTTGGCCGGGAACCACAATAGTGGAATCTGAGGGGTGCCTAACAACTTCCCCTTGGAATAATTTCAAGCCCTTACTCAATCTCTGGTTATCCAAACAAAAACCCTTCTTAGTGTCCTAATGCACTTAAATCATTAGGTGGCGACTCTTCAATTCCTTTAAACCCAATTCCCAAAAAGGGAACGAGTTGTCTTCCCAAATGTCATAAACCCGATTTTCGCGGAGGGAAAAGGGGGCGCGACAGTAGCTCGGTGCCTAAACTGTCAGTAGGTGAAGTATGAGTATCAGAGACCGGGCGGATTTCTTCAGAGGCTTGAGATTCCAAAGTGGAAATGGGAGCGTATCACCATGAATTTTGTAGTTGGGCTCCCACAGACTTTGAGGAAGTTTGATGCTATCTGGGTGATTGTGGATTCACTGACCAAGTCCATGCACTTATTCTTCAGAGCGGTTGGCTGAGATTTACATCCGCGAGATTGTTCTCTTTCACAGGGTGCCGGTGTCCATCATTTCAGATTGGGGTACGCAGTTTATATTGCAGTTTTGGAGAGCAGTACAGTAAGAGTTGGGCACCCAGGTTGAGTTGAGTACAACATTTAACCCTCAGACGGACGGACAGTCCGAGCGCACTATTCAGATATTGGAATATATGCTATTCACTTGTGTCATAGATTTCGGGGGTTCTTGGGATCAATTCATGCCGCTCACGGAGTTTGCCTACAACAGCAGATACCAATCGAGCATTCAAATGGCTCCGTATTAGGCTTTGTATTGGAGACGGTGTCGATCTCTGGTGGGTTGGTTTGAACCGGGAGAGGCTAGGCTATTGGGTACTGACTTGGTTCAGGATGCTTTAGGAAATGTTAAATTGATTCACGATCGGCTTCTCACGACACAGTCTAGACAAAAGAGTTACGCCGATAGGAGGGTTTGGGATGTTGCTTACTTGGTTGGGCAGAAGGTACTGCTCAAGTTTTCACCCATGAAGGGTGTTATGAGGTTTGTGAAGAAGGGCAAGTTGAGCCCTCGGTATATTGGGCCGTTCGAGGTGCTTCAGAGGATTGGAGAGGTGGCTTACAATCTTGCCTTTCCACCTAGTCTGTCGAGTGTGCATCCAGTATTTCATGTTTCTATGCTCCTAAAGTATGTCGGCGATCCGTCTCATGTTTTGGATTTCAACACGGTTCCGTTGGATGGTGATTTGACTTATGATGTGGAGCTGGTGGCCATTTTGGGTTGGTATGTTCGAAAGTTGAGGTCCAGGATATAGCTTTAGTGAAAGTGCAGTAAAGAGGCCAGCCAGTTGAGGAGGCTACTTGGAGACCGAGCGAGAGATGCGGAGCAGATATCCATGCCTATTGGAGGCTCTAGGTACGTTTCTAGACCCATTTGAGGATGAATGTTTATTTAAGAGGGGGAGGATGAAACGACCCGACTGGTCGTTTTGAGAGTTGTAGCCCCGTTCCCCTATTTACTGCTTATTTTACGCTTCACAATTGTTATATGACTTTTCGGGGTAGTTGGTTCGGGTCCGGAGAGGTTACGAAATGAATTGAGACACTTAGTCTCAAGGTTGGAAACATAAGTTGAAAAGGATGACCGGATATTGACTTATGTGTAAACTACTCCGGAATGGAATTTTGGTGGCTCCGCTGGGTGATTCGGAGTTAGGATTATGTTCGGATTGTGATTCGGAGGTCTGTAGCGGAATTTGGCTTAAAAATGGAAAAGTTGGAAATTTAGAAGTTTGGCTGAGAGTAAACTTTGTGGTTACCGAGCTCGGATTGGAGTTTCGGGAATTGGAGTAGGTTCGTGGTGTCATTTGTGACTTGTGTGCAAAATTTGGGGTCAATCGGATGTGATTTGATAGGTTTCGACATCGAATGTAGAAGTTAGAAGTTCAAAGTTTACTAGGCTTGAATCGATGCGCGATTCGTGGTTTTAGCGTTGTTTGATGTGATTTGAAGGCTCGACTAAGTTCGTATCGTGTTTTAGGACTTGTTGATATATTTGGTTGAGGTCCAGGGGGCCTCGGGTGAGTTTTGGATGGTTAACGGATCAATTTTGAACTTGGTGTTATAGCTGAAGACTTTCTTGTGCACTGATCTGGTTTCCTTATACGCGATCGAGTGGAAAGGTCCACGATCACGTAGGCTAATTGGAGAAGCTGTGGTATTTTGTCTATGCGATCGCCAATTCTGGCATGTAATCACGTAGGCTGGGGAATCAGTGCATCGGCAACGCGTGGGCTAGGCCGCGTTCGCGAAGAGGAGGTGAGGCAGTTGGGGTTCACGCGCGTTGTTATATGCAAATGCGTGGGCCATCCGCGATTGCGTAGGCCTGGGTAGTCTACGCTTCGCGCTCGCATGTGTTTTTGTGCTGTCGCGTAGAGGAGTTTTTGTGGGCAGTGGAGTTTGTGCTTCGCGTTCGCGAAGAAGGGATATCTAGGCATACTTAAATATTTCAAAACGAGGGTTTGAACTCATTTTCACTATTTGATTTCGGGAGCTCAGTGGGAGGCCTTCTTGGAGAGTTTTTCAAGTGGATGATTCGGGTAAGTGATTCTTACTTAGTTTTGGTTAAATTTCATATTTATGTCTTTGATGTCATCATTTAATTAGTGGCTTGGGGTGGAAATGGAGGAAAGTTCTTAGGCCGAATTTTGAGGATTTGATCGAGGTTTTGGTATCGAATTTGAGTAATTTTGGTATAGTTGGACTCGTGGTTAAATGGCGTTCTAATTTTGTGACTTTTACCGGATTTCGAGACGTGGACTCGGGGGGGGGGGGTGACTTTTGAGTTGACTTTTTGACTTTCGATTAAAAACTCAACATTTTATATGGTATTGATTTCTATAGATTGAGTTGATCTTATCGAAAATTTATGGCTAGATTCGAGGCTTTTAGAGGTCGGTTTGCGAGGAAGGGCGTGTTTGAGTAGAGATTTGCGCGATTTGAGGTAAGTAACACTTCTAAACTTAGTTCTAAGGGTATGAAATCCCTGAATTACGTGTTATATGATTGGTACGGAGGTAACACACATGCTAGGCGACGGGCGTGTGGGCGTGTGCCATAAAAATTGTGACTTAATTATTTCAATGGAGTTGCATAATTAAATAATCATGTCAATACCCACCTGTCCTCCACATGTTAGAGAAATTGAGGCTCATGTTAAAGCATGCTTAGGCTATATGCCGATATTTTTGGGACCCATAGAGGTCGTACTACTGTGAATTACTTGTTTAAATTTACAATTGTGAAATCAGTCACATCAATCATTTGAATATCATATCCCAGTCTCTATTGCCATCCATTGATACAACATATCATCTTGACGGGCTGATTTCATTACATCGTGAGCCTGAGAGACTAGAGAGATTAATGATTGAGTGAGACCGAGGGCCTGATTGTGAGTGATAATTAAGGGATCGGACTGCACGCCGCAACATGTTTTTATTTATTTTTGCCAGGATTTAGCTTATTATAGTGTTTGGGCTGAAGGAGCCCCTCCGGAGTCTGTACCCCCATAGTGAGCGCAGTGGATATTATATGTAGGATGGAGTTCTCTAGGCATGGAGTTGCCCTATACTTTTATATTTGGGATGGAGTTTCCTGGGCTTGGAGTTGCCCTGTACTTTTATATTTGGGATGGAGTTCCCCGGGCTAGATTGGCCCTATACAGTACTGAGTGACTGACGGTCAGTCGCTATTTATATTGAGGGATGGATCTTCCCTGGGCTGGATTTGCCCCGTACAGTACTGAGTTATTGAGTACTCTCAGAGTGTGAGTACGCGAGGTTTCTATTGTAGTGTACCACATACAACATGTAAGTGGCATGTAGATATAGAAATGTCATATCTCCCATATCATTCAGAGTTGATCTATTTTACTTGTATTGAGTTTTTATTTGTTGAACTTAAAAACATGCCTACATTTCTGTACTGTTACTTCTATATTGAACTATACTTACTGAGCTCGTCACTAATTTCAGTCCGGAGATTAGATTTGTTACTTATTGAGTTGGTTATATTCACGCTACACCCTGCACCTCGTGTGCAGATCCAGGTGCTTCCAGTCACGGCGGTTGCTGATTTGCAGAGACCAGACCTTCGGTGATCATCGAGGCAGCTGCTTGGCATCCGCAGACCTTCACTCTCCTCCCTTATCTTGCAGTTTATTTTTCAGTTTTACTTTCCAGACAGTGTTCCAGACTATGTTTCCATGTAGATGCTCATGTACTCAGTGACTTCCCGGTTTTGGCGAGAGTTTATGTACTGAGTTATGATTTCCTATCCTATTTTAAGAGATTTCTCCTTTATTTAAACTATTTTGGTATTTTTTTTCAAAGATCCAAAGTGTTAGCAAATGTTGAGAAATGTCAGCTTGCCTAGTACTATGATAGGCACCATCACGACGGGTTGGTTTTGCGTCGTGACAACTAAATATAATTACTGAAATTATCTTTCAAAAATCAAACCATCTTTCAAAAATCAAACCTTCTCATATGCAAATGCAGAATAAATTTATTATTATATAAAAGCTAGAGTTTCGACCTATGTGTTTCTTGGTATTAAAATGCAAAATAAGGGTAACATAGACATTCACTTATGCGAGGTTACCTGTCTTCTAATTTGAACCGCCACGTTTGCCATATGGTATACCTTCTCGAAAATTCTTTTGAACTTGCTAAACCTTGGACTAAACGCCAATTTTCTCTTCTTGCAGAGTCTCTCTGCTTCTCCCATTAGATCCAATCGCATTAGATTCCATGCCCCATTATGGCATGGTGCTTTGTCGGATTTTTTCTGCAATTTTTACTAGGTAATTGCTTTAGTTTTGTTTTCTTTTCCTCCTTTTTTGGGTTGCAATGTTCCTGATTCCTCTATAGATATGTGTCATTGCCTTCAATTTATTTGTAGTTGTTGTGTGTGGTTTTTCTTTCATCCCCTCCTTAGATCTTAATATCAGGAGAAGGAAAATTAGCTCTGTCACGCATTTAGTTTAATTTGCAGGTAACGAATTACTCATGCTTTTAGTATTTGCAGTAAGCACGATGTTGTGGGCACATAAATACTCCTCCTATATTGAAGCTTCAATTTTGTGCAAGGTAACATTTTGTAGTCTTAAATTTATGTAGATAATGGGTATGTTAAGGACTTCAGGAATTTTAATGCCACCAAAAGGGTTGCATATGTTGATCTCTCTCGATGCTTTTTTTTTCATTTTACTTTGAAATTCTATTAAGTCTAGAGGACTTTGAATATGATATAGAGAGGAGATGACGTTTTATCTCATACTTGGTTAAGTAACTCCCTTTGTATTGTTACAAACAAAATTGGAACAAATAGAATCAATGAACATACAACTAAAGATTAGTTAACCCTTGAGTCCATGTATGTCTGTACTCGTCAATACTGGCCTCTTTCTTTTTTCTCATTTTAGTGAGTTATTGGTTATGTAAGGCAATACCTCTCATAACCTACTATTTTATACTCTTTTTTGAAGAACACAGTAGTACTCCGTAAAGTAGCGATGCAAATAGTAGTACTTTTACTGCGTCACTAACAAAGTGATAAGATCTTTAAGCCAAACAAAATTAGGGAAAGAAAGAGGATAAGAGAAGCTAATCAACATGTTAACAATAGCTATCTCCTAATCATGTGCTTCATCTAGAATCTATGTGCTCGAGGTAGTGTGTCCTTCCACAAGTTTCTCTTGATCAAATGCATCTATATGTTGTCCATCTAGGGTTCAAATAATTCCCCATTCAATTAACTATTAAAGTAAATTTCTTTATGTTTTTCTGCTATTTGTCTATGTTAAGATCCTCATTCGATGAAAGAAGCTCATGATAAGGATGCCAAATCCATGATCATATGGAAATGGCCGAGAAACAAGCACTGTTGTTGCAATGGTGCCTCAAATTTTGACAGGAAACAAGTGATCGTCATCTTGCAAACACAAACCATGTCAACAAGATCTTAAATGCATGGTCAAGTTTTACCCCTTATTAGAGTTCTTGGCAAGTGAAAAGATGTGGTTCATCCTTTTTTATATTTTTTTAAAAGGGTAAGCCGCAAAGCTGTATTGCTCATTTATGTTTCTTTGTGTATTTTTTTAATAAAAGTAAGGTAATATTTACGTTTATTGGTGTATTATGTACCTACATCTATTCTAATTGTCTTGAATCAATATTTTAAAAGTTCTTAGTGCAACTCTTTTCGTAATAACTAAACGATAAAACTGAGAAACCTATTACTGTTGCTCTCATGAGCTAGGACTTGAAAGTAAAATCTCTAGATGAATATTTGAATGTGAACTAGGGCTGGAAAGTTCTTAAATTCAGCTCTATTTGTCAAGAACGACAATACAACATGATTGTTGCTATTGTGGAACTTGGACATACTTATAGTTTAATCTCTTCAAGGCTCCTTTTGAATTAGTTTTGTCAGGTCAACCCAAAAGTTGGCTCTCTCAGTTATTCACTATTTTCTTTTGGCTCTCGTCACATGATACGACCCTTCGATCTTTATCCTTAAATAACTTTGCCCTATCTCTATATGATTTCTTAGTAATTATAGAAGTTGACCTGCATTCAACTTTAAATTAAAAAACATATGGCTTAATCTATTAACCGTGGAATCAGAGCAACCAGCAGGTTATATCGAGATAATGTCACCTATTCCCTTCTACAATGGTTCTAGAGCAACCAGCAGGTTCCCAAAATTTAGCTTAATGTATTAACTGCGGAATCAGATTCTGGATGTAATATGCTTAATGGCAGCCAGGTTATATATGAAACTGCATATGATTTTGCTAGACAATATGGAGGATTTGTGTGTCATCTTCTGGAGAAGACTTGGACTTTAACAAATATGAGCAGTCTTGGCAATGTGATTATTTTTTTCTTTAGGAGGGTTTTATCTAACGAAGAGTGGAGAGGCTGGTGCACTTCCATGTGCAACTGCAGCCTTACCTTTGACATCGTGCGCCCAAGCACAGAGAAATAGAGCATTGGATTGTGATTCTACTGCAGACTTGGAATAATGAGCGTATATGATTGTGGAAAGCAATTTATTAGATTAATCTAGCAGATGACCTGGTCAGCATCAACGTCTCTTTTGCACATTTGCAGCACTCTATAAGCTGTAGCTCAGAGAATATTGTGGAAATGTCTTCATTCGTTTTCTGATGCAAGTTACAATTTTTATTTTTCAGTTTCTAAAAGTACCTTACTGTAGGCAATGTGTTTCCAAGTTGGTTCTGGGAACTTTTGTAGCAGGAAAGGTTGGAGTGTGCACATCATTGTGATGCTTCAAATTAATTAAGACTTCAGTCCGCAAGTTTCATTAAAGAATTGTATTGTGATTTATTGTGGCATATGGTAGTAGTTCACCTAGGCACTTGCATTTATACCCGCTTTTTGTGTCACGTTTTAACTTGTGCCGCTTTGCAAAAAAAATTGCAAGCTTACCCGCTTTTTTGCATAACTTCAGCATACGGGGCTGAAGTAGCATAGTCAATCACGCAAAACTTCAGCATTCTAGTAGACGGGCCTGAAGTAGCAAGTGTGCTGAAGTTTTTTGTTTTGTAACTGGCGAGAGCTGAAGTTTTTTTTTTTTTTTTGTAACTGGCGAACTTCAGCTCTAGAGCTGAAGTTTTTGTTTTTGTAACTGGCGATCGAACTTCAGACTGGCGAGAGCTGAAGTTTTTTTTTTTGTAACTGGAGAACTTCAGTTCTAGAGCTAAAGTTTTTGTTTTGTAACGGTCGAACTTCAGCTCTAGAGCTGAAGAGCTAAAATTTTTGTTTTGTAACTCGCGAACTTTAGTTCTAGAGCTGAAGTTTTTGTTTTTGTAACTGGCGATCGAACTTCAGCTCTAAAGCTGAAGTCCCCACATTCAATTTTGTCTTTGTCTCAAACGCGTCAAACAAGCATAAACCATATGTTCATTCTCTCTCTCTTCATTTTCTTCACTCTTCAACCAAACTCCAATTCATTGTCAGTTGAGTTCGATCAAAAATCCATTATCCTTAATTCAAATTTTATATATTATAGTATTATATCTACAAAATTACAAACAACTCACAGCCTTAAAATCCTGAACCGTACCTTTGCTTCTAAACACTAACAAAAGAGGTGCAGTTGAAGTGGAGTGTGTTGGCAACTCAAAAATGGCAGAAAACGAAGGAGGAGAAGGAGGAGGAGAAATGGGCTGAAGTTATTTAAAAAGTGGGTGCAAGTTAAAAGTTTTATAAAAAATGGGTATAGGTTAAATGGGGGCGACCAAATAGGGCGCCCCGTGCAAGTTTTACTATTTCACCTGATGTTGGGTCCGTGCTTTAGCACGGGCTAACTATGCCTAGTAATTACAATAAAAGCAAAGATTGTCTATTTTCTACACAATGAGACAATTTTCTTTCAACATCTTATATTCTTTTACGATTTATTAGTTACATAGCAGTAACTACCCACAAAATACAAAGAAAAAAGGAATCAAATGGATATATGGTTGGGCATATATCGGGTAAAACCGATAACCCGAACCGTTATTTACTTATTAGGTTATCGGTATTGGGTTATTGGGTTAACGGTTCGGTAACGGGTAAAAAAAATTATTGGATTATTGGTTCGGGCTCGGTTTAGCAATTCTGTTATTGGGTAAACCGATAACCCAATAAAGGTTTACTAATTTACTAGTTTACCCTTAAGTATATACATACTAGGGTTTCATATACATGGTTCAATTTCTCTTTCTGCCTCACTCCCTGTCACCCTCACCCTCGGTCCTCAGTCATCACTCCTCACCAGTTCTCCGCCAATCCTCCACCGGCCACACGACTCACGCCCTCACCAGTTCTCCGCCTCACGGTTCACGCCCCCATGGCTGAGCCCGTCAAGACTCAGTTTTCTATTATCTTTTTTCGGCAGAGCATTGCACTAAGGTCAGTGTTTCATATCCCATTTCTGAATTTGTCTTAGTTTGCTATCTTAGACTGATTTAGGCTTCCCTTAGAAATCAATTTTTGCATATTTACTTGAATGATTTTCTAAATCTGTAGTTATATGGGTATCCAATTTCTCCTTTTTCGTCTATCAAATGTGAGTAGCAAGAAACTGAAGCTTCTCTTTTCTGTACCTTTTCTGGTATTGCTCTTGACTGCCTTTTTTAGGACTACTATCTACTGTAAATACTTAAAGAGAGTAGGAATCAATACATGGATTTTTTAAGCCCCTTTTAATTTTTAATAAATTGAATGTATAAGGAACAAACACATAAATAAAGTTAAGATCCATTTCATTCACAAGTTCAGTGGATTAAGTTATAGAATAGACAAAATTATGAAGGGGAAGGGGTGTAGACGTGTAGTTGTACTGCTGATATTTTCATTCAGTTAGTTAATAAAAACAAACTACTACTAAGTTGTCAGCTGCTTCATCTGTGATGTTGTGTTTGGAGATGTGGCACTTTCAGATTTTGGTTTTAGTTGCTGGTTTGATACCAAATCCTGAAGTGGCATTGGATTCTCTAGCTGTTTGGTGAGTGGGATATCTTGTTGTAAATTAGTTACCTCTGCATTGTGTTCCATTTGGGTTAATGTGTAGTTGATGATCATAGAATTTGCTAATACTCGATATATTATTGTCACAACTTTGCTTTTCTGTTTAGTGTTTATAGTGTTTATATCTGATTTCTCATGTATGTAGGATATACACATAGTACGTACCCACTGCTATCTTTATCAAAATACTGAAATGCAGTAGATAGATTTTCGTCTCTTTCTAGCCTGTGCTTATGCATGGTGGCGGTGATGAATTGATTCAGTGTAGTCAATTGAGCCATTTCCATCCACATCGGCCTGAAGTTTACAAGACATGAGATATCATAATTGTGAAGAAAAGAAATGGTTAATATTGTAACATTTAGGAATTGTTCTGCCTTACAGCTTCCATCAATTGCTTGACTTCAGCCCTGTGAGCTTTCGCAAAGGCCATGGTAATATATATATATCAGCACTCTTAATTTTAGTTTTACCTTATCGAGTAAACCGATAACCGAACCGATAATGATCAATAACCGATTAACCGATAACCAATATTTTATCGATTTGCTTATCGGTTTATCATATTTATAAACCGATAACCGATAGGCAAAACCGATAATATTCATAATCGAACCGAACCGACCGATACCCACCCCTAAATGGATATGTTAGGAGTAACATTCATTTTCTAACTTTTCTAACTTCCTATTGAATCTTGGACATAACCTTTTTCCTTCCTTTTTCCCGTCTATTATTTTGGAGTCAAATGGTTTTGTGGTCTATTAAAAACTTGTTTTTAGTTTTATAACTTTATGTTTTTTTTTGCACGTGAAAAATTTACTTTTATATATAAGAGATTAAAAAAGATATTTTCTTAAATTCAATATTGTAAAAAGCCATGAAGACCTATTCCTTTTTATTATTTTGGAGCATATAATTATTTGATAAGACAAACAATTAGGCACACAACAAACAAGAAATTTCCAAGATATCATTCATGCTTTTAATTACGCGGTTGATATACATTCCTTCCACTGCCCAAAATAAAAGAAAAAGGAATAAAAAATAAAATCTTAACTTGATTAAATGACAACATAATCCCATGCATGATAATATATACACATAATTAAATCAAGAGGCAAGGATATATTTAAAATCACAAGTGGGATTTTGTAGAAAATAAAATGATAATCGAAGGAAAGCGGAAGAAAGAGGAGACTCTTTTGGTTTATTCAAAGCAAAATCCAATTCAAGTTCTAATCATATTCCAGCATAGGAGAAACATAATTGAATTTCAACCACTTCTAATAAGTTATAAGACAACTTAATTTCTCCAAGAGACTTGCATGCTCCTAATGGTATTCCTCTAACTTCTATCAGCATTATAATTTCAAAATTCTGATTCTGTTTAGCTGAATGATTAAATATCTTGTGCTAGTCTAGAAGCGTCCGGTGGTTTACTCAATTAAAAAAAAAAAAAAAGAGTAAAAAATAATATGGATAAAGAAATATATAGCATCAAACAGCTAGAAATAAATAAAATTTGAGATTACCCCCAAAGGAGAGACATAGTTCATATTTTCTTTTTCACATACAATACACCGCTTCCAGTTTTTTGTCCATATCAACAATATTCGCTGGAGCAAGATGCAATGCATGTCTCGTTCAGAAACGCAAAAATAACAATCTTCTATTAAGAATGGTTAAATACTTATTGCATGGAGTGAATTAAATTGAAAAATAGATAAGAAAAAAAATAGTAGAAACAGTGGATCCATGCCTAAGGGTTTAATTGTAATTTAATCTAAGTACCCAACGTTATAGTTCGACGCGTGCATCCCGCTTTCTTCCAGGTACGACACATCGCTACCTAGCTCCGCTTTTGGGTTGCACTATTGTCTCGCCTTCCTCTGTTTTGTTCGATCTCAAGTTTCTCCTTCCTCTTGACGATTTCTCAAGTTCGATTTCTACTATTGTTTTGGGTTTAATTTCTTGATTGTGGAATAATTGGGTTTAATTCTATAGTCTTGGCAGTAAATAGTTTTTTCCTAGAAGAATATGGTCAGAAGGGGAGCACCGAGATACATCCAATTTTATCGCTTTGTTTATCAATCTAGCAACATCTGAAAAGTTCAACAATCTTCAAACTCTTTCTCCCCTCGCTCTTCTTGTTGTTAGCTGTACACTTTGAATCGAGTTCCATTTGGACCTTGACAATTTCTGGAGCGAGCACCTTTTGGACAGTTATTGAGTCCTGCCCCAACAGTGAAGAATAGATTTTCGTCGATTTCCTTGGGCACCTCAACCTTTCTTGGGCTTCTGAATTTGGTTGTGAAAGCTGTAGCAGTGGCATTGGTGGAATAATTCGAAACTCAAAGGCTGAATGGATGTTGGGCTTTACAGCAGCAATCCCAAGAGATTCATCTACTTCAGCAGAATTGCATGCTTTGTTACAGGGTCTTAGGATGGCATATGACAATAATTTCATTCCGCTGGAGGTGGATGTCACGATCCAAAAATTCCTCCGAAGGAGTCTTGATGGCACCTAGTCTCTAAACTAGATAGGCCTAACATTAACTGAGATAACATTTATATTTGCTAACTTTAATCTGAATAACTCTTAACAATTTACAATTCCCAAAACCGGTGGTACAAGTCACAAGCCTTTCTAAGAGAAGTTATACGAAATAAATACATCACTGCTCCGAAACAAAAGGAACAAATGGGAATAAGTACGAATGAAGGTGACTCCGAGGCCTGCGAACGCTGTAGCAGGTTTACCTTGAGTCTCCATCGCAACGACCCGCACAGCTACTATCGATCAAATACCTGGATCTGTACACAAAAATGTTCAGAAGTGTAGTATGAGCACACCACGACGGTGCCCAGTAAGTATCAAGACTAACCTCGGTGGGGTAGTGACGAGGAACAGTCCAGACACCTACTGGTCAAATAAATTGAACAGGATTTGATAATAAACTATCAATCTAAAAATGACATAGTAATATCAACAGCAGGGAAAGAACAAACTACAATCAGTAGAAACAATAAAGAGAAACACGGGTGGAAACGAAGACAACCAGATAAATTAACACCAACATAGCTGGAACACAGACAACTAAGGAAAAATGTACTCAAACAAGGAAGGCGATGCCAGTTCAATAAGTCATATTGTTTCTGATGCACAATTTCTAGCCATCTCAAACTCGATGTCTCATAACCTTAATTACCAAACTTTTAGCACACCCGGCACCTCGTGCCTATATATTTTTATCTCACTTTACACAACAACGTTCTCATGTTTCTTGATTCATAGGGTCTGTAACCAATACAATTAAGATGTTCAAGGAGTCTGATTTACATAACCTAAGTGGAGTTACAGCTTCTAAACCAATTAGGAACTCAGCAAGAAAAGATGAAGTTATTTTTAGAAATCATTTAAATAAAGAAAGTACCATTTTCAGTTAAAGTACAACATCGAATGAAATATTACCTTTAACAAGAAATTTAATAAATTATCTTAGTAGAAATTCCATTTTTAAGTAAAATACAACCTCAGCCGGTTTAAGAAAATTTAATTGAGTAACTAAATGAATTAAAGATGAAACAATTATTGAAATTTGAAGTATTGAAAAATATGTATATAAATACGGCAAAGTATTGAAAACATGATGGGGTTCCTTCACAAAGGATCACAGCGGTAAAGGAATCTGAACAGTTAAAACACTTGAATTGGTAACAACAAATAAACATAGCAAACGGAAAGTGCACGGCACCAAAATCCAATTACTAATAAGGATAAGGAAAACAAACGCAGAATTTCACTTTCATTTCATATCTTGTTGCAGGCGTGCAACCCGGTCCCATTTCACATATCTCGTTGCAGGGGTGCAACCCGCTCCCATTTTACATATCTCGTTGCAGGCATGCAACCCGCTCCCATCTGCAACGAGATATAAATGGGAGCGGGTTGCACGCCTGCAACGAGATATGTAAAATGGGAGCGGGTTGCACCCCTGCAACGAGATATGTGAAATGGGATCGGGTTGCACGCCTGCAACAAGATATGAAATGAAAGTGAAATTCTGCGTTTGTTTTCCTTATCCTTATTAGTAATTGGATTTTGGTGCCGTGCACTTTCCGTTTGCTATGTTTATTTGTTGTTACCAATTCAAGTGTTTTAACTGTTCAGATTCCTTTACCGTTGTGATCCTTTGTGAAGGAACCCCATCATGTTTTCCATACTTTGCCGTATTTATATACATATTTTTCAATACTTCAAATTTCAATAATTGTTTCATCTTCAATTCATTTAGTTACTCAATTAAATTTCCTTAAACCGTCTGAGGTTGTATTTTACTTAAAAATAGAATTTCTACTAAGATAATTTATTAAATTTTTTGTTAAAGGTAATATTTCATTCGATGTTGTACTTTAATTGAAAATGGTACTTTCTTTATTTAAATGATTTCTAAAAATAACTTCATCTTTTCTTGCTGAGTTCCTAATTGGTTTAGAAGTTGTACTCCACTTAGGTTATGTAAATCAGACTCCTTGAACATCTTAATTGTATTGGTTACAGACCCTATGAATCGAGTAACATGAGAACGTTGTTGTGTAAAGTGAGATAGAAATATATGGGCACGAGGTGCCAGGTGCGCTAAAAGTTTGGTAATTGAGGTTATGATATGAGACATCGAGTTTGAGATGGCTGGAAATTGTGCATCAGAAACGATATGACTTATTGAACTGGCATCGCCTTCCTTGTTTGAGTACATTTTTCCTTACTTGTCTGTGTTCCAGCTATGTTGGTGTTAATTTATCTGGTTATCTTCGTTTCTACCCGTGTTTCTCTTTATTGTTTCTACTGATTGTAGTTTGTTCTTTCCCTGTTGTTGATATTACTATGTCATTTTTAGATTGATAGTTTATTATCAAATCCTGTTCAATTTATTTGACCAGTAGGTGTCTGGACTGTTCCTCGTCACTACCCCCATCGAGGTTAGTCTTGATACTTGCTGGGCACCGCCGTGGTGTACTCATACTACACTTCTGAATATTTTTGTGTACAGATCCAGGTATTTGATCGATAGTAGTTGTGCGGGTCGTTGCGATGGAGACTCAAGGTAAACCTGTTACAGCATTCGCAGGCCTCGGAGTCACCTTCATTTGTACTTATTCCCATTTGTTCCTTTTGTTTCGGATCAGTGATGTATTTATTTTGTATAACTACTCTTAGAAAGGCTTATGACTTGTACCACCGGTTTTGGAAATTGTAAATTGTTAAGAGTTATTTAGATTAAAGTTAGCAAATATAAATGTTATCTCAGTTAATGTTAGGCTTACCTAGTTTAGAGACTAGGTGCCATCACGATTCCTTTGGAGGAATTTTTGGGTCGTGACAGAGGAAGTGGATGCACAAGAGATTATCAGATTGCTCGTCTCTAATAATGTATCATTTGACAATTTGTTAACTGACCGCAGGTACTTCCTGGACAGGTTAGGTAAGCCAGTAGTACAACATGCGTACAGAGAACAAAATAGGGTTGCGGATCAACTAGCAAAGTTCGGCTGTAATTTTGAACATAACTCGGCGGTACGTATTTTGGTAAACGGCCCAGATTTTGCATGGAATGTTTTTGAGAAAGACAACAACACAGTGCAAGGACATGTTTTGGAGGACTTTAGGACTGTCTCAACGAAGTCTGATGCTATTACTAGTAGATGCAATAGTGAAGTAGTAGATAATAGTATTACTGCGGGTTTGTATAATAGTGTTGTACCCAGTACTAGTAGGTTATCGTGTAATAGGATGCAGTATACCCATCCATCCTCTATACGCATCTCTTAATCATAATATATGATGATCTTTTAAACAAAAAAAAAAAAAAATGCCTAACAAAGCATGGGACCAAAGTGATCTTAATCAAATCCAACCGATTGCTTTAGTAGCCGCGACTAATTGGAGACAAACTTCCGATTAATGTTGGAACCTTCACGAAAATAAGATTTTCAATTGTAATTTTAATCTTCAAGTAAACCTAGGAATAAAGCAAAGTAGTCTGATGTGCAAACTTTCCCATCGATTTCTTTTAGTAATTGCCTGACCATTCTTTTTTGAAGCATGTGTATTTGCTTTGGCTTTGTCATCAACATGAAATCGTGCTGAATGTTTCTTTGTTGTTCTATTATTCAATCAATAAAAGTTTATTCTCATGAAAACGGATCAATCAATATTCAGCGAACACCTGCATGTCATAGTATGGTTCGTCTTTTCTTCATGGCAGAGGCACAGATATATTATTTCTATTTAAAAAATTTCACTAAGCACCCAAAATAAAGGAAGAATTGTGCATCATCCCCATAAATACAAAAATGATAATGAAATGTGCAAGCATTTCTTGTAGAAACGGTAAGGGAAGAGAGGATTATGTAGTTAATAGTATTAAAGGTGTGATATTTCAGTTTCAATGTGCTATTGCTAACCGTTACATTTTAAGAAGTTACTGTTGGACTTTTTTTAAATAGCACAGAAAAGAAAAATGGTAGAAAAGCAAAAAACATTGAGAAAAAAGAAAAAATACATTTGATGTGAGAGTGCTACATCACCTTGTCCAGGTCCTTGCTTTATATATATCTATTTATCTACATATAGATATAATTGTGGGAATGAGAAAGTTGATGAGGCATGTCTCAAATGCTAGGAATTATATTTATCTTTTTCCTCCTTTTTTTTGAGGTTTTCTCCTATTTTAATAGTTAAAAACTCAAAGTCACACCCCTTCATTGAAAATCTTAATTACACATGACTCTGTTCGGTTAAGAAATAAAAAGTCAGGTAGTTTTAAAAACAAAATTTTGTTGCAGTTTCATAGTAATAATTAGGAAAGAGAAACGCACCGTTTCAAACTTGTATCCCAAATCTTTTGACTTTCAACTACCACATTTAAAGGTAAAAATTATCCTTTACTA
The DNA here is from genome assembly GCF_001879085.1 of Nicotiana attenuata. Lineage (NCBI taxonomy): Eukaryota > Viridiplantae > Streptophyta > Magnoliopsida > Solanales > Solanaceae > Nicotiana > Nicotiana attenuata. The sequence goes on from NW_017670448.1 coordinate 244,624, forward strand.
TTTGGTTTCCTCCTACACATGTGAAGAATGGAAATACGCTTCCAATCTTTTCACCCTCTTTTATCTTTTCTCTAATTCTCTCAAATATTTTTTTAAATTGTGAGGCTGCTTTGCTTTTTCACCAAAGTTTTTTGGCTAATTATATTTTCTTTAGTGTATTTGTTATGTTTCGTAGGTGATGGTTTATTTAGATATTGTTTAGAGTGAATTATGGTGCATTTGAGATGATGATCAAAGGAAGTAATACAATATACATGTATGATTTATTAATGTTGAATCTATTTCTCTCATGTATGTCTCATGGACATAGTCTTTTTTTCTTTCTCGGAAGAAGAAATGTTGAGGAAGTGTTTTCTACGTCCTTGCATATTTTATAGTGCTGGATATACTGAAAATAGGATTGGTGATATGTCACAAACATAGTGTAGAAATACCATTTATCTTTTAACTATTTTCTTACATTTTTTCATTTCTCTTATTTTAAAAAGTCCACATCCAAAAGCTCACGTCTCTTTTATTTAGAGGTTATGGCCTTTAAAAAAATAAAATGTTGAGGAAGAATGTGATAGTTCAACCATAAAATGAAAGCTTATGCAACGATTGTAGTTATTTTAAAAATAATGGTAGTAGGTAAAGTAATTTATATTCCATTTCTCTAGTACCGCATACCTCATCATATACTTTCTGCAAAAAGATAATTAAATTTTTGTTAATTACTTTCTGCTTTTGCTTTATTTTGTCTTCTTGCAGATACTATAGCTTATGGATTTGGCTAACAGGTAACTATGCACTGCAATTATTTAGTTTTGATCTTACAATATGTAGTAATATGAAAATTGATGTATCGTTGGCCGTAACCCTTCCTATCATCCCATGATCTTCTCCGTCTCATCACTGTGTATTTCCTCTATCTCTTATTTATGTAAACGTTGTCTAATCTCAAATTGTCATATGACTTTTACAAAGATCAAATCAATTTCAAGATATTCCTTCGTTCTAACTGATTTTTCTAAGAATATGATTTCTATGAAAATTATTAAATGTGCAGGCGCTGAAACATAGGATATGCATGGAAACGGCAAAAGAAATTAACTTGGTTATGCACGCTATTTTCAGTTTTGTATTTTAATGTTACAAATTGTCTAGGTACTTGCTTGCCATGTTTGGGGTATTATTTAGGGAAAGAGTTGAGAAAAGAACTTTTAACTTTGTTATTGAAAATCTGAGGAAAAAAAAATTATATCTGTCTTTTACTGTTAAACGAGTTGTTTGAGTAAATAATTGAAGAGGAATTTTACGTTTCATTTTTTCTTTGAGGTAAATCATTGGTCATGCGTTTCTTAACGTAAACTTATCTCCAACTTTTCATGCAACCAGTACCAAAACATATGTTAATAGATTTTTTTTTTTATATATAGTATTCTTAAAATTGATGTAATATCATAAATACAAAATTATATCCCATCTATATATAAAATTAAAAGTTGCGTTTAATTTTTATTTGCAGTGAAAAATTTCTTTGTAGTTGATAGGGAGGATTTTACTAAGGGCTTATCCAATACAGATCCTAGTTAATTAGATTGGTAAGATACAATGATAATGTTATAGTTGCAGAATATACAAAAGATAAGATTGTTTAAAGGGTACTATTTCTCTGATAATTTATTGAATGCACTTGAGATACTGATATGATATTATTTGATAAAAATATGAGTATGTTAATAAAATTATATGTAATCAATCTAAAAGACCACGCGAAGCGCGAGCAAATTAACTAGTGTGTGTGTGTATGTGTGTGTGTGTATATATATATATATACTAGTTTCTGGACACGCACTTTGCCTGTGTATCCCATGTAATTTAATATACAATTTTAAAATATCGCATATATTATTAAATAATGTGTTTGAATTATAAAATAAATATTTTAAAGATATCTTATTTTGATTTTTGGCTTTGCTACAATTACCAAAGTTATTTGATTGTCTTTTTTTTTTTTGTGATTAGTAAGCATAATATACTAAACATAAAAAATTTACTAAAGAATAAGGTTGGAATAATAGTTTACTAATATCCTCTAGACTCAGATTTGTTGAATTTGATGTGCCATTGTTAAGTTAGTTGCGCACGCGCGCGCACACACAAAATATATATATATATATATATATAAACTTACTATTAGGTTCGCCAGTTGAGATCAAAGAGTTATCCTTCAATTCGAGTACAGTAAAGAGGTCAGCCCGTCGAGACAACTACTTGGGAGTCCGAGTCGGACGATCGGAGTAGATATCCACACCTTTTCACCAGTCCAGGTACTTTTCTATGTCCGTTCGAGGACGAACGGTTGTTTTAGAGGTGGAGAATGTGATGACCCGATAGGTCATCTTATGATTTAGAACTAAATTTTATGTTCCGAAGCCTTAAATATCTTATTTTATCCTTTCTCGATTTATGTGGCAGTCCGGGTATTTTTCCGAAAGGCTTATATGTTAACAACTGATAAAAATAAGAATTTTTGCCTTAAAAATTGATTTGAGTTGACTTCGATCAACATTTTGAGCAAACGAACCCGAATCCGTATTTTGACGGTCCCGGTGGGTCCGTATCGTAATTTGGGACCCGGGCGTATACGCAAAATTGAATTCCGAGGTCCCTAGCTCGAGATATGGATTTTTGATAAAAAAAAATTAAAGTTTGAAAGTTTAATGATTTTAAGAATTTACTGATGCTTGGTCTTGTTGATATCGGGTCCGTATTTTGGTTCCGGAACTCGATACAAGTCCATTATTATATTTATGACTTGTCTGTGAAATTTGGTGAGAAACGGAGTTGGTTTGACGTGATTCGGACGCCCGGTTGTGAAAATAGAAGTTTTAATATTTTCTTGAAAATTTCATTTAATTTGGTGTTCAATTTGTAGTTCTAGGTGTTATTTTGGCGATTTGATCGCACGAGCAAGTTCGTATGATATTTAAGAACTTGTGTGCATGTTGGGTTTGGAGACCCGAGGGCTCGGGTGAGTTCCGGATAGGCTACGGGGTGAATTAAACTTAGAAAATCTGGTGTTTTTGCCGCAGCTGGTGTTCTGGTGCGTTGTGCTTCACGATCTTGCGATCGCGAAGGGGATCTGGGCTGGTAGAGGATTTTACACTACGCGAATGCGAGACCATGGTCGCGAACGCGGAGCAATGGGGGGTTTGCTCAACGCGAACGCGACCCGTCACATGCGAACGCGTAGCATTAGCTAGGTTGGGTAGGGGGAGTTGAGGTAACTCTATGCGAACGCGAGCCTAGTCTCGCGAACGCGGAGGTCAAGGGGGCTAGACCTTCGCGAATGGGTACAGTTACTCGTGATCGTGTAGGCCACTTAGGCCCTGCTCTTCGCGAACGCGTCAGTGTTCACGCAAACGCAATGAACACTAACGCCCAGTGGTAAAACAATCCCCAATTACGGCATTTTTTCCATTCTTTCAAAATTTCAAAACTAGAAGACCTAGAGGCAATTTTCCCAAGATATTTTCTTCCCCAATTTGTTGGTAAGTGATTCTAACCTACTTTCTTTCAATTACCCATAACATTCATGAGTTTTCAACCTAAAATCTAGGATTTTCATGGTGGAAATTGGGGGTTTGGGTAGAATTAGGGATTTTTGTATAATTGGAATTTAGACATCGAATTGACGTCGAATTTCGAAACAAATTATATAATCGGGCTCGGGGGTAAATAGGTAAATGGATTTTGGTCCGAACCTCGGGTTTTGACCAAGCGGGCCCCGGGTCGATTTTTGACTTTTTGGGGGAAAGTTTGGGAAATCTAAATTTATGCATTGTAGTTGATTCATTTAGCAATATTTGATACTATTGAGTTAATTATGGCTAGATATGAGTGGTTTGGAGGCGAATTCTAGGGGAAAGGCCCCGGTAGAGCTTTGAATTGATTGCGGAGTGAGGTAAGTGTTGTGTCAAACCTTGACTTGAGGGAGTTAGGACTCGGACTATGCGCTATGTGATTCTCATGTGAGCGGCGTCTATGCGAGGTGGCGAGTGCTTATACGCCGCCGAATTATCTTTTTTCCCTGATTTACCTTTCCTTAATTATTTCATTTCCTGTCTTAACTGTTAAATGTTCTAAATGCCTTTCTTGCTTAACTTCTATTTGTTAAACAATATCTTCTCATGTTAATGATGTTATCTCTTCCATAGTTTCATGATTTCTTGTTATTTGCTTAAATTGACTAATTTGCACCTTCTAATTGTAAATATATGGATTGGTCTCGTTGTGTAGTAATACTCGTGTAGATTTTTATATTGTACAAGGTTTCCTTTCGGTTCAGTTTGGTATTTATTGATCGTAAAGGTTTTTTTGGTGGTTTGAACTGTTAATTGACTGTGTATTGAGTATTTGGTACTGATATGGTGGGATGGGGTTGCACGTCGCAGCAGGTGTTATAAGGGTGGAATAATATGGTAGAATAAGGATGAATTCATACTGTACGGTGGGATCGGGTTGCACACCGCAACAGGTAGAATAAGGGTGGATTGATATGGTGAAATAAGGGTGAATTACGATACTAATGTTGATATATGGTAGGATCGGGTTGTGCGCCGCAACATATACATATTATTTACTGTTATTGCTATTGTTACGGTAAAATAAGGGAGGATTTTGTGTTGTCTGGTGGGATCGGGTTGCGTGCCACAACAACCTATATGTTTCCATTACTTGAGCTGTGTTGGTCTCCAGTATTTTATTTGAACTGTTAAAGATTGGTAATTCTAGACGACACTAGTTTATTCTTGTGGCTGTGGTTATTATTTTAGACGACTGTTTAAATCCTGTACAGTATTTCCATTTTCTGTCATTATTATATATATACTGCGTATAGGTTATAGTGTAAGTGACTCGCCTTAACCTCGTCACTACTTTGTCTAGGTTAGGCTCGGCACTTACCAGTACACTGGGTCGGTTGTACTGATACTACACTCTTGAGGTACGACTGTTCAACGCCCGCAGAGTCCCCTTCCTCTATCTATTTAGATGTGTATTTTCACTCAGACAACTTTGTGTTTATTTCATACCCTTGTATGTATTACTCTAGAAGCTCGTGCACTTGTGACACCGGGTTCAGGGATTTGTAGCAGATGTTTTTACAGTTTTAGCTTCTGCATTTATATTTTTGATTATTGCAGTTGAAACAGTTCTTCTCCATTAATTAAATTTAAATTGTTAAAAAGGATAAATTGTTCTAACATTGGCTTGCCTAACAAGTAAAATTTTAGGTGCCATCACGGTCCCGACGGTGGGAATTTCGGGTCGTGACAAGTTGGTATCAGAGCACTAGGTTACATAGGTCTCACGAGTCACGAGCAAACTTAGTAGAGTCTGGAGTATCGGTACGAAAACGTCTGTACTTATCTTCTAGAGGCTATGGAGTTAGGAACAGTCTCACTTCTATTCTTCTCTGTCGTGCGATTTTATTCTATCATTGCTGATTGAACCCTTCTATTCTGTTCTCTCGCAGATGGCAAGAACACGTACCACATCTTCATCGGGACAGCAGTCGGAGCCCTCAGCAGCAGCTCCTACGAGGGGCAAAGGTCGAGGCCGTGCCAAAGGCCGAGGCAGGGGCAGGGCTCAGCCCAGAGCTAGAGCAGCAGCGCCAACAGTGGAGCCTCAAGTAAAGTTTGACGAGGAGGTTCCAGCCCAGACTGTTCCTGCCGGACCAGCTCAGGTCCTGGAGGGGTTCATTTCCACCCTAGTGCTTCAGGACGCCTTGGTCCGTTTAGTGGGCCTTATGGAGAGTGCGACCCAGGCCGGTACATTTCCTGTAGCACCAGCCGTCTCTCAGGCTGGGGGAGGAGCACAAACTCCTGCTACTCACACTCCGGAGCAGATGGCTCCCCAGTTTCAGACTCTTGCAGCCCAACCAGTTGGGGTAGTTCAGCCAGGTGTTACGGCACAGGCCGGTGATGGATCAGCTATGTCTTCTAAGGCTTTATGGAGATTGGATAGGTTTACTAAGCTCTTTCCAGTTCACTTCAGTAGTGCATTTTCAGAGGACCCCCAAGATTATCTTGACAGTTGTCATAAGGTACTACGGAACATAGGTATAGTGGAGACCAATGGGGTCGATTTTGCTGCATTTCAGTTGTCGGGTTCCGCCAAGAAATGGTGGAGGGATTATGTGTTGACCAGACCAGCTGGATCGCCTGCTCTTACTTGGGACCAGTTTTCTCAGCTTTTTCTTGAGAAGTTCCTTCCTATCACTCAGAGAGAGAGAGAGCTATCACAGGCAGTTCAAGCGCCTCCAGCAGGGCACTATGACCGTTACCCAGTATAAGACCCGCTTTGTGGACTTAGCCTGTCATGCTATTCTTCTGCTTCCTACCGAGAGAGAGAGGGGGTGAGAAGGTTTATTGAGGGACTCGCTCATCCAATCAAGTTGCAAATGGCCAAGGAGACTGGGAGTGAGATTTCTTTTCAGACGGCTGCCAATGTCGCCAAGAGGATCGAGGATGTTCTTTCACAAGAGAGAGGGCAGAGTTATGATAAGAGGCCTCGTCGTTCCGGTGGTTTTAGTGGTGCCTCATCTGGAGGGAGGGATACTTTTGGTAGGGGTCATCCTCTCAGGCCATATCAGTCAGCGCTTCAGGCATCCCATAATGCTTCAGGGAGTCGTGGTCCTTATGTGCCACATTTTGGGCAGCCAACTTACAGTGCACCACCAGCTCCTATTAGTGCACCTCTTATTAAGCGTTACTTTCGTGGTCATTCGGTCTGTTCGGGCCAGTCTCAGTTTCAGCAGCCACAGCACCAGGATGGATGTTATGAGTGTGGTGGTTTTGGGCATATCAAGAGGACTTGTCCGAGGTTATTGGGCGGCACGCCACAACAGAGTTCTCGTGCCATAATTCCGGCATTGGTTGCATGACCACCCGCTCAGCTAGCTAGAGGTAGGGGTCAGGGAGCCAGAGTTAGAGGTCAGACCGCTAGAGGTGGAAGTCAGGCTGTTAGAGGTGAAGGTCAGGCCGCTAGAGGTGGAGGCCGTCCTAGAGATGTAGTTTAGAGTGGTGGGGCCCAGCCCCGATGCTATGCCTTTCCAGCCAGGCTTGAGGGTGAGTCATCTGACGCAGTTATCACAGGTACGGTTTCAGTTTGCAGTAGGGATGCCCGGTTCTATTTGATTCTGGTTCTACTTATTCCTATGTGTCATCCTATTAGCTTCATATCTGGTTGTTCCTCGTGATTCTTTAAGTGCTCCTGTGTATGTGTCCACACCTGTGGGAGATTCTATTATTGTAGATTGTGTCTATCGTTCATGTGTGTTTATCATTGGAGGTCTTGATACTAGCATAGATCTTCTACTTCTCGATAAGGTTGATTTTGATGTCATTTTGGGTGTCGATTGGATGTCACCTTATCATGTTATATTGGATTGTCACGCCAAGACGGTGACCTTAGTCTTGCCGGGGTTGCCTCGATTAGAGTGGAGGGGGACTCCTGGCCATTCTACCAACAGGGTTATCTCTTATATGAAGGCTCGACATATGGTCGAGAAAGGGTGTCTAGATTATTTGGCTTATGTCCGTGATTCTAGCGCGGAGGTTCCTTCCATGGATTCAGTACCAGTTGTTCGTGATTTTCCAGAGGTGTTTCCTGCAGATCTGCCGGGGAAGCCACCCGATAGGGATATTGACTTCTGTATTGATTTGGCTCCAGGCACTCAGCCCATTTTTATTTCACCATATTGTATGGCCCAGCCAGAGTTGAAAGAATTGAAGGTGCAGTTGCAAGATTTTCTTGATAAGGGCTTCATTAGACCTAGTGTCTCGCCCTGGGGTGCGCATGTGTTGTTTGTGAAGAAGAAGGATGGATCGATGAGGATGTGCATAGATTATCGGCAGTTGAACAAAGTCACCATCAGGAACAAGTATCCATTGCCGAGGATTGATGACTTATTTGATTAGCTTCAGGGTGCCAAGGTATTTTCAAAGATTGATTTGAGGTCTGTCTATGAGGATTAGGGCATCCGATGTCCCTAAGACAACCTTGCTATAGGCATTATGAGTTTCTAGTGATATCATTTTGGCTAACAAATGCCCCAGCAACATTCATGGATTTGATGAACCGGGTGTTCAAGCCTTATCTGGATTCCTTTGTGATCGTGTTTATTGATGATATTTTGATCTACTACCGCAGTCGAGAGGAGCATGAGCAGCACCTTCGGATCGTTCTTTAGACTTTGAGAGACAGCCAGTTATATGCTAAGTTTTCAAAATGTGAGTTTTGGTTGAGCTCAGTCGCTTTCTTGGCGAACATCGTATCGGCAGAAGGTATTCAGGTGGATCCTAAGAAGATAAAGGCAGTTCAGAACTGGCCTAGACCAACATCAGCTACGGAGATCCGAAGTTTCTTGGGATTGGCAGGTTATTACCGTCAGTTTGTGGAGGGGTTTTCATCTATAGCAGCCCTGTTGACCAGGTTGACCCAGAAGGGTGCCCCGTTCAGATGGTCGGACGAGTGTAAGGCGAGCTTTCAGAAGCTCAATATTGCTTTGACTACAGCGCCAGTGTTGGTGTTGCCCACAGGTTCAAGATCTTATACGGTATATTGTGATGCATCTTGTATTGGACTTGGTGCGGAACTGATGCAGGGTGGAAAAGTGATTGCATATGCGTCACGGCAGCTGAAGGTTCACGAGAAGAATTACCCTGTTCATGACTCAGAGTTGGCAGCCATTGTTCATGCGCTGAAGATTTGGAGGCACTATCTTTATGGCGTGTCGTGTGAGGTATTCACGGATCATCGGAGTTTGCAGTATTTGTTCAAGCAAAAGGAGCTCAATTTGAGACAGAGGAGGTGGTTAGAGCTATTGAAAGACTATGATATCACCATCTTGTATCATCCCGGGAAGGCCAATGTGGTGACCGATGCTTTGAGTAGAAAGTCAGTGAGTATGGGAAGTCTTGCGTTCATTCCAGTCGGTGAGACACCGCTAGCATTAGATGTTCAGGCTTTGGCCAATTAGTTCGTGAGGTTGGATGTTTATGAGACCAGTAGTGTTCTAGCTTCAACTGTCGCTCGGTCTTAATTGTTTGAGAGCATCAGGGAGCGGCAGTATGATGACCCTCATTTGCTTGCCTTAGGGACATAGTGCGGCACAGAGATGCGAAATAGGTTATAGTTGGAGATGATGGAGTTTTGAAGATGTAGGGTCGTGTTTGTATGCCTAATGTGGATGGACTTCGTGAGTTGATTCTAGAGGAGGCCCACAGTTCCCGATATTCTATTCATCCGGGTGCCACCAAGATGTATCAGGACTTGCGGCAGCATTATTGGTGGAGGAGGATGAAGAGGACATAGTTGCATATGTAGCTCGGTATCTAAATTGTCAGCAGGTAAAGTATAAGCATTAGAGACGTGGTTGTTTTGATTCAAAAGTTAGAGATTCCTGAGTGAAAATGGGAGCGTATCACTATAGATTTCGTTGTTGGACTCCCACGGACTTAGTGGAAGTTCGATGCAGTCTGGGTCATTGTGGACCGGCTAACCAAGTCAGCGCATTTCATTCATGTGGCAGTTACCTATTCTTCAAAGCGGTTGGCTGTGATTTACATCCGCGAGATCGTTCATCTTCACGGTGTGCCCGTGTCTATCATTTCTAATCAAGGAACGCAGTTCACCTTGCACTTCTGGAGGGCAGTACAGCATGAGTTGGGCACGCAGGTTGAGTTGAGCACCGCATTTCATCCTCAGACGGACGGACAGTCCGAACGCACTATTCAGATATTGGAGGATATGCTCTGCGCTTGTGTTATTAACTTCGGAGGCTCTTGGGATCAGTTCTTGACACTTGCAGAGTTTGCCTACAACAACAGCTACCAGTCGAGCATTCAGATGGCTCCCTATGAGGCATTATACGTTAGGCGGTGCCGACCGCCGGTTGGATGGTTCGAGCCGGGGGAGGCTCGGTTGTTGGGTACACATTTGGTACAGGATGCCTTGAATAAGGTTAAGATCATTCAGGATAGACTTCGCACAGCTCAGTCTAGGCAGAAAAGTTATGCCGACCGTATGGTTCATGATGTTGCATTCATGGTCGGAGAGAGAGTGTTGCTCCGGGTATCACCCATGAAGGGTGTGATGAGGTTTAGAAAGAAGGGCAAGTTGAGCCCTATGTACATCGGACCTTTTGAGATTCTTCAAAGAGTGGGTGAGGTGGCTAACAAGCTCGCATTGCCAACTAGTTTGTCAGCAGTTCATCATGTATTCCATGTGTCCATGCTTTGGAAGTACCACGGTGATCCGTCTCATGTGCTAGATTTCAGCTCTGTCTAGTTGGACAAGGATTTGACTTATGAGGAGGAGCCGGTGGCTATCCTAGCCCGGCAGGTTCGCCAGTTGAGATTAAAGAGTTATCCTTCAGTTCGAGTACAGTAGAGAGGTCTAACCATCGAGACAACTACTTGGGAGTCCGAGTCGGACGAGGTGGAGAATGTGATGACCGGTAGGTCATCTTATGATTTAGAACCAAATTCTATGTTCTGAAGCCTTAAATATCTTATTTTAGCATTTCTCGATTTGCGTGCGTGGTCCGACTGTAAGGCCACATAAACATTTGTGCTCAAAACCTAGTAGCTCGTAGGGTCAGGTTCCGAATATGTGTTGGGAATGTGTAAAACTCTTCGCGGCGAGCTTGCGAGTCGCGGTTCGGACCCATCGTACTGATCTAAGTATTTTAAAATCGAAGAACTAAGTTTTTCCAGAAAAGTGTTATTTTGCGGTCCAGAATGCTGTCGCAAATCATGTATGCGGAACGCATTTCTGCCGCAGATTGAGTCAGTGGTTTGGTTAAAATTAAGGTCAAAATGCGGTCCATTATGCGACCGCATAACTGATATGCGGACCGCATTTCTATCGCAAAGTGAGTCAATGTGTCAGTCAAATTTGAGGTCAAAAATGCGGTGCATTATGCGACCGCAAATTGAATATGCGGACTGCATTTCCGCCGCCGACTCAAACAGTAGGATTGGATTTTTGGAGCACTTTTGCGGTCCATTCTGCGGACCGCATTTCATCTCTGCGGTTGCACTTGACTCGGGTACCTATTTTTCTAAATATTAAACCCGACCCCCTTTTTAATAAAACACCCCAACCCCTCATTTTAACAAGTTTTCTTAACAAAATAAGAGAGAGGAAGAGAGGGTTCTTGAGAGAGAAAGTCATCTTCATCGAATTTGATTCTTCAAAACTATCCGGGCCGGGAAATTTCAAAGTGATTTTCTTCATCCCCATTCTTGCAGGTAAAATCCCTAACCCTTTTTCATTGATTTTCAGGTTTAAACATAAAGGGGCATTCTCATGCATTGATTCTTGAAAACAAAGTTGAAACATACATGCATGTGTTTTAAAACCTAAAACCTAGTAAGGGAAATTGGGTAGAAGTAGAGGTTTGCAAAAGAAGGGCTGATAACCTAAAAAAAATGTTCGGGTAGTAATTATGAGCTTCAATTCTAAGAAATATGTGATAACTTATGCACTAGATTGACGTTGCTAGACCGCTTGGTGAATTGAAAGTAGAAGTTAAAAGGAAATCCGGCTCCAGGTATGTATGGCTAACTTTGACCTTTGTAAAATCACCTTGTTTGGTGTACGAATATTTGGTATGTGATATCTACGTGGATTATGTGTGAAATTCTTGTGAATGGTATGATTTGAGTGTTCATGGTTAAGTCTCCCGATATAATGGTGTAAGTAATTGGCAATAAACCAAATGGGTGATTGTGAAAGAGTTATGTGGTAAGAGCTGAGAAACAAATGATGGAAGGAAATCGTAAATGATGCAATTGGAACAACTGTGGTAATAACATATATGGCTTGTCGTGGGCAATTATTGCTGTGACATAAAATGCATCTGAGTTGTTGAATATGATGGAAATGGTATTGTTGGTTATGAAAATTCTTTGTGAATTGTTGTTGTCATTCCTTGAGAATTGTTGTTGTAATTCTTGAGAATTGTTGTTGTTGTTCTTTGTGAAGTGTTGTTGTTGTTGTTGTGTGAAATATGATTGTCCGGTGGGATCGGGTTGCGCGCCGCAACACAAAATGATAAACTGTGGGTTGGGGTGATAAGGGTGGACGAGGTAATAAGGGTGGCCGAGGTAATAAGGGTGGAAAAGTGATCGAAATCACTATTGAAATGAACGTATGTGAAAGTTGTGAAATCATTGATGTAATGAAATCATGTTGGAAGGGAAAAAGGAGAGATTGTGAAACTTGTTTGACTTAGGTTGTTCTTTCATGTGCATTTGATTGTTGATTCTATTACTGTACATTACTTGTATATTGTTGGAGTTTACATGGGGTAAAGTTTGTTCATACATACCAGTACAATTCAAATGTACTGACGTCCCTTTTGCCGGGGGCGCTACATTCGTGTTATGATTGTAGGTGGATCTATAGCAGGTACTCTGGTCCACCGTCCGTAGCACTCCTTCACTTTCCGTGAGCTGAATTGGTGAGCCCCTTTTCTCTCGGGGCCCTGCGTGGCTCATGCCGCTTTTATTCCGAAGTCTTGTTTTATCATTTGTGTAAGGTATAGCCAGAGCCTTGTTACCGGCAAGTATTGTATCATCCTTTTGTATCCTTAGAGGCTCCGTAGACACAATGTGGATAGTGTACATATGTATTTTGGGTAAGTAATGGTACGGTTCGGAATCGTGATCCACGTTGGTAAATGTTGTAAGTATTTGGTATCATATGTTGGTAATGATAAAAAGTAGAAATGAATTCAAGTTGTAAGTTTATGCTTAAGTTATAGATGGCTATTTTGCAGGAATAATGTATATTGAAATCACGGGGTAACGCGTGGGATAGGAAAGGCAATTCCAGGTCCGCTTGACTGGGGTCCTCCGGTTGAGCGCCGGTCGCGCTCCTCGGTTTTGGGGCGTGATAGAGTGTTTTTCCGGAAGGCTTATATGTTAAAAACTGATAAAAAGTTTTGCCTTAAAAATTTATTTGAGTTGACTTCGGTCAACATTTTGAGCAAACGGACCCAGATTCGTGTTTTGACGGTCTCGGTGGGTCTGTATCATAGTTTGGGACCTGGGCGTATGCCCGAAATTGAATTCCGAGGTCCTTAGCTCGAGATATGAATTTTTGATGAAAAATTAAAAGTTTAATGATTTTAAGAATTTATTGATGTTTGGCATTGTTGATACCGGGTTTGTATTTTTGTTTCGGAGCCCGGTACAGGTCCATTATTATATTTATGAATTTGGTGAGAAACGGAGTTGGTTTGACGTGATTCGAACGTCCGGTTATGAAAATAGAAGTTTTAAAGTTTTCTTGAAAATTTCATTTTATTTGGTTCTCAATTGATAGTTCTAGGTGTTATTTTGGCGATTTGATCGCGCGAGCAAGTTTTTATGAAATTTTAGGACTTGTCTGCATGTTTGGTTTAGATCCTCGAGGGCTCGGGTGAGTTTCGGATAAGCTACGAAGTGAATTGAACTTAGAAATCCTGGTGTTTTTTTTTGCAGTTGGTGTTCTGGTGCATTGTGCTTTGCGATCGTGAAGCCATTCTCGCAATCGCAAAGGGGATCTGGGCTGGAGGAGGATTTTACACTATGCAAACGCGAGACCGTGGTCACGAACGCGGAGCATTGGGGCTTTGCTCTACGCGAACGCAACCCGTCACACGCGAACGCGTAGCATTAGCTAGGTTGGATAAGGGGAGTTGAGGTAACTCTATGCGAACGCGAGCCCGGTCTCGCGAACGTGGAGATCAGGGGTGCTAGACCTTCGTGAACGTGTACAGTTACTCGCGAACGCGTAGGCCACTTAGGCCCTGCTCTTCGCGAACCCGTCAGTGTTCACGCGAACGCGATGAACACTGAAACCCAGTGATAAAATAGTCCCCAATTACGGGATTTTTGCTATTCTTGCAAAATTTCAAAACTAGAAGACCTAGAGGCGATTTTTCCAAGATATTTTCTTCCCCAATTTGTTGGTAAGTGATTCTAACCTACTTTCTTTCAATTACCCATTACGTTTCATGAGTTTTCAACCTAAAATCTAGGATTTTCATGGTGGAAATTGGGGGTTCATGTAGAATTAGGGATTTTTGTATAATTGGAATTTAGACCTCGAATTGAGGTCGGATTCGAAACAAATTACATAATCGGGCTTGGGGTGAATGGGTAAATGGATTTTGGTCCGAACCTCGGGTTTTGACCAAGCGGGCGAGGGGTCGATTTTTGACTTTTTGGGGGAAATTGGAAAATCTAAATTTATGCATTGTAATTGATTCCTTTAGCAATATTTGATACTATTGAGTTAATTGTGATACGAGTGGTTTGGAGGCGAATTCTAGGGGAAATGCCCCGGTAGAGCTTTGAATTGACTGCGGAGCGAGGTAAGTGTTGTGTCTAACCTTTACTTGAGGGAGTTAGGAACCCTCGGACTATGCGCTATGTGATTCTCATGTGAGCGGTGTATATGCGAGGTGACGAGTGCTTATACGCCGCCGAATTATCTGTTTTCCCTGATTTACCGTTTTTCCTTAATTATTTCCTTTCCTGTCTTAACTGTTAAATGCTCTAAATGCCTTCCAACCTTAACTACTATTTGTTAAACAATATCTTCTCCTGTTAATGATGTTTGTTCTTCCATAGTTTCATGATTTCCTCTTATTTGCTTAAATTGACTTATTTTCACCTTCTAATTGTAAATTTCTAGATTGCTCTCGCTGTGTAGTATTACTCGTGTAGATTTTTATATTGTACAAGGTTTCCTTTCGGTTCAGTTTGGTATTTATTGATCCTAAAGTTTTTTTGGTGGTTTGAAGTGTTGAGTTGACTGTTCATTGAGTATTTGGTACTAATATGGTGTGATCGGGCTAGACGCCTCTACAGGTGTAATAAGGGTGGATTGATATGGTAGAATAAGGATGAATTCATACTGTACGGTGGGATCGAGTTGCACTCCGCAACAGGTGGAATAAGGATGGATTGATATGGTGAAATGAGGGTGAATTATGATATTGATATTGATATATGGTGGGATCGGGTTGCGCGCCACAACATATACATATTATTTACTGTTGTTGCTATTGTTACGGTGAAATAAGGGAGGATTCTGTGTTGTCTGGTGGGATCGGGTTGTGCGCCGCAACAATCTATATGTTTCCATTACATGAGCTGTGTTGGTCTCCGGTATTTTATTTGAACTGTTAAAGATTGGTAATTCTGGACGATACTGGTTTATTCTTGAGGCTGTGGTTATTCTTTCTGACGACTATTTAAATCTTGTTCAGTATTTCTATTTTCTGTCATTATTATATATATACTGCGTACTTGTTGTAGTGTAAGTGACCCGCCTTAGCCTCGTTACTACTTTATCGAGGTTAGGCTCGGCACTTACCAGTACATGGGGTAGATTGTACTGATATTACACTCTGCACTCTTGTGCAGATTCTGGAGTCGGTCCCAGCGGCGGTTATTAGCGTGCTCATATTGGACAGTTGCGGAGACTTGAGGTACGGCTGCTCAGTGCTCGTGATAACCAGGGATTCTAGTCTATTTTATACTCTTTTTTGCTTGAGTTTTGGATTAAAAGTGTATACAAGTAATCCCGAAGGATTACATGTTGTGCTTGTTTGCAGTGTTTGGTCAAAAAGTGACAAAGAAGTCAAAACTAGCTCAAAAAGGAGTGAAACCTGCACAAGTGCCAAGAACAAGTCAAAGCACCGCTGCAGCAGTAAATCCACTGCGGCTGCAATAGACCCACCGCGCTCGCGGTCCATTTAGTGCGGTCCGCGGTGGCAAAGATCAGAGAAGATGCAATCCTGGAGTTTCAAGCAATGCGGCCCGCGGTAGATTATTTGCGGCCGCGGTAGCCTCATTGCGGCCGCAGTCCATTTGTTGCGGTCCGCGGAGAAGGTATTCAGAGAGCTAGGATTTTGGAAGTTTCAAGACACCGCTGACCGCAGTGCATTTTGTGCGGTAGCAGTAAAGCCATCGCGGCCGCGGTCCATTTATTGCGGTCCGCGGTGGCTAGATTCAAAGAACAAAGATTTGAAGCCAAAAAGCCTGACCGCTGCCGCGATCCATTTTCCGCGCTCCGCGGTACCTCCGTCAGGGGTATTTTTGTCCAGAAAATTTGGCCTTATATAAATAATTCTTTTTTAGATTTTTAGGGAATCTGATCTATAGCTGAGCACGTGAACGTCGTTTTTTTAGCTATTTTGAGTAATTTCGTAGCTAGCTTAACATTTAATCTTCGAATCTTAGCTTGTAATTATATTTTATGGGTTATTCTTCATCTCAATATCGGATTTCATCCATTATTATGAGTAGCTAGACCCATTAGCTAGGGTTGTGGCTCAATCCTAGTGTGGGTATTTGATGGGTCTCTTATTTTAGGGCTTAGATGTTTATGGGTGGTTGATATTTGGCCTGATTTGTGTTTTCCATGTTGAATTAGTGGTTGCAAATACTAATTTGTGCCTTTTTGACTTGGGCTATTCTTGAGAAAGAGAGCTTGAGTCTAGGAAAATCAGGCCAACAAGGAATTGGGGCGTATTCAATAGATTGATAGCCCCAATTAATGGGTTAAACCTAGAGATAGTAATACCCGACTTGAGCCTATATTGCTTGCACAATTTTGACACCCAATTGGTCTTGAGAAAGCCAATTAGGGCAAAGTCACTCAAGCTACCGAGAGGTATAGAGTGAGTAGTTTCGTGCATTGGCTATATCGCAATCCCAAACATAACAACTTTGCCTTAGACTTTAGAACCTGTCAAATATTCACCTAGGGTAAAGTCACTTCCCTAGTGCCTTTTCATAAATTAAGAAAACCACACAAAAAGATATCATACTTAGCTTAATTTTAGCATCATTAGTGATAATCTAGATTAGTGAACCATCAACGAATGTTTAGAAGTGTAAACAATTACTTTGCACGTTACTAGAATAGATAGGAACTCAATTTCCAAACAATCTAGCTCCCTGTGGATTCGGTCCCGACCTTCTCGGGTTAAAGCTCATCGATCGCTCTTGCCACTTTGTAGTGGTGTAGGGTTGGCTACGATCACTTTTTGTCGCCGTTGCTGGGGAGCTAAACGGTTTTGGCTATCTATCTATCTAGTTTTGTGTTTAGCTTTTATTTCCTTCTTGTTTACTTACTTGGGTGAATTATCAACCCAGGTACTAAAATATGGAAAACAACGCACCTCTCGGAGATATTCCACCGGGGGTCTAGGTTGATGACAATGGAGAGGAAGAGGTACCTCGAGTACCTCAACGACAAAGGAGAGGCCGACATGCCAATGATAATAATATTCCAGACCCTCCCCCGCCACCTCCAAGCACTGTACTTCGAGTGCTTCTAAACCAGGGCTACGCTAGTGCAATTGTCCCACCCCGGATCCGAGCGGGCAATTTCAATTACCAAGGTGATGTTGACATTGTTGGAGCAGTGAGGGTATTTCACGGGTGCTCCCCATCAAAATGCTTACATGCACCTTAAAGGATTTGTTGATACATGTTGGGGAGCAAGCAAACGAATGTGTCCGAGGATGCCTTAAGGTTGAGATTCCCTTTCTCTCTTCAAGGGAAAGCATTGGATTGGCTGGAGAAACTTCCCAACCACACCATCCATACATGGGATGAGTTGGCAGATAAATTCATTGCAAAGTTTTTCTCGCCGGGTCACATGGCAACCTTGAGGGATGAAATCTTAGCTTTCAAAGAGGAGCCCAACGAACTACTGCATGAGATATGGGAGAGATACTGGACTATGGTAAAGGAATGCCCAAATAATGATATGACTGAGGCAATGATACAACAGACATTCTACCGAGGCATTAACACAACAAATCATTGCATAGTGAACCAACTCGCTGGGGGCAATTTCATGAACACACCGTATGATCAAGCTTGTGAGATACTGGATGAGATGGCAGACACTTCCTCCGCTTGGCAAAGCCGAGCTAATGTGCCATAGGGTGACCCCACGGTCATTCACTTGCACAAAGAGCTCCATGATCATGGGCAGGCAATAGCAGAACTGACAACAACAATGAACCAGCTAGCAAAGGCACAATTACAACAGGTTCAAACTCCACTACAAGTAAATGCTATGGAGGGTGTCAACATGTTAGCGAACAAAAGAAGATAAAGAGGTCAACAGAACCAAGGGAGTTCGAATCAATATGACCAAGATACTGGTGGGTTCCAAGATGATGGGTATGATGAGCAGAATGAAGAAGTGCAATACGTGAACAACTATCAGGGCCAAAGGGGAAATTCTTCTAACCAACAATAACAATGGAGATCCAAGGCAATTAGGGAAATCAACAACAACAAGGGAATAGTAATCGGGGGAACAAGAACAATCAGCGTAATTGGAGTGGCAACAAGAACAACTGGAGTGGCAACAACAACAACTGGGGTGGAAACAACAATCAGCGTGGTTGGAACAATAGCAATCAAGGAAATCGGGGGCAAGGCTTTCAAAGGCCCCCGATGTATCAACAATCGAACAATCCACCCCCATTTCCATCTCAAGGTCCTAGTTCATCCAACAATGAAATGGGGAGAATCGAAATGATGTTTGAACAGATGATGAAAAAGAATGCTGACTCTGATGCCCAGTTGGCATCCCACAATACTTTAATCAGAAACTTGGAGTTCAATTAGGCCAAATCTCACAATCCTTGAATACTCACCCTAAGGGGGCTCTACCTAGTGATACGGTAGTCAACTCGAAGGGTGGGAACAATACTGGGCATGCAATGGCGGTAACTACAAGAAGTGGACGAGGCGGTGATGTGAATGCCTCCAAACAAAAAGAAATTTTGAGTGATGAAGTTGAGTTGCAAGAGGATGATATCCCTTTGGTGGTTGAGAATGTGACTGATGAGAACTTGAATGAGGAAGTGAGGATTGATATCCAAGATAACGAGGTGAAAACTCAGAATGACGTGAACCCGTCTAGGGAACACATAGAGACATGCCGAAAACGGGTGTGCCTAAAGCCAAGGCTCCTTTGCCAAGGCCACCTCCACCTTATCCTCAAAGGCTCGCGAAGCAGAAAAATAAGAACCAGTTTAAGAAATTTATTGACATGATGAAGAGCTTATCAATTAATGTGCCTTTGGTGGAGGCTCTAGAACAAATGCCAAGTTACGCCAAGTTCATGAAAGACTTGGTGACAAAGAAAAGATCCATGGATTGTGAGACCATCAAGATGACCCACCAAGTTAGTGAAATAGTGCACTCGATGGCTCCGAAGCTAGAATATCCCGGCGCTTTCACCATTCCTTGCACTATTGGGAGTGCAAACTTTGCAGCTCTATGTGATTTGGGGTTAAGTATCAACTTGATGTCTTACTCCATTTTCAAGACTTTGGGTATTGGGCAACCGAGGCCGACTTCCATGAGATTGCAAATGGCGGATAGAACAATGAAGAGGCCATTGGGTATAATTGATGATGTTTTTGTCCAGGTGGACAAATTTATCTTGCCGGCGGATTTTGTGATTCTCGACTCCGAGGTCAATTATGAGGTGCCTATAATATTGGGAAGAATTTTCCTTGCAACTGGGAAGGCTTTAGTTGATGTAGAAGAAGGGGAACTCACCTTCCAGGTGGGTGATGAGAAAGTGGTCTTTCATGTGTGCAAATCAATGAAACAAACAAATAGCAAGGAAGTGTGCTCCTTTGTGGATCTTGTCACGGAGGTGATCATTGATGATACTAGTGCCATGATAAATGTGGAGGATCCTCTAGAGGCGGTATTGTTGAACCTAGATGTCAATGAAGATGAAGGAAGGGTGGAGTGTGTCAATGCTTTGCATGGTATGGGGTCTTATTCTTATGAGCCCCGTAAGCTTTCTCTGGATCTTGAGAACTGAAAAACTCCCCCAACAAAGCCCTCAATTGAGGAACCTCCCATTTTGGAGTTGAAGCCTTTGCTTTCATACCTCGGGTATGAATTCTTAGGCCCTAGTTCAACTTTGCCAGTTATTCTTTCCTCTTGTCTTACTAACATGCAGGTAGATGCCACATTGGCGGTGCTCCAAAGACGGAAGAAGGCAATTGGATGGACTCTAGCGGATATTCGGGGAATAAGCCCCACTTTTTGCATGCACAAGATTATTCTCGAAGATGGTGCAAAGCCCTCTGTGGAACATCAAAGGAGGTTGAACGAGACGATGCAAGAGGTTGTCAAAAAGGAGGTGATCAAGTGGCTTGATGCAGGGGTTGTGTACCCCATCTCGGATAGTTCTTGGACTTCTCCGGTGCAATGTGTGCCGAAGAAGGGTGGTATGACTGTGGTGACTAATGAGCAAAATGAGCTGATTCCTACCAGGACTGTCACTGGATGGCGGGTGTGCATGGATTACCGCAAGTTGAATAAAGTGACCTGAAAGGATCACTTCTCATTGCCCTTTCTTGACCAGATGCTAGATAGACTTGCGGGGCGTGCCTTTTACTGTTTTCTGGATGGGGTATTCAGGCTACAACCAGATATTGATTGCCCCGGAGAATCAGGAGAAAACCACCTTCACATGCCCATACGGGACCTTTGCATTTTCTAGGATGCCTTTCGGGTTGTGTAATACACCGGCTACCTTCCAGCGGTGTATGATGGCTATTTTTACCGACGTGGTAGAGGATTTCTTGGAAGTGTTTATGGATGACTTCAACGTGGTGGGTGACTCCTTTGATGAATGTTTGAAGAACCTTGACAAAGTGTTGGCTCGGTGTGAAGAGACGAATCTCGTGCTCAACTGGGAAAAATGCCGCTTCATGGTCGAGGAGGGCATTGTCCTCGGCCATAAGATTTCAAAGAACGGAATAGAGGTGGACAAGGCCAAAATTGAAGTGATTTCAAGGCTTTTTCCCCCCACTTCAGTCAAGGGGGTTAGAAGTTTTCTTGGGCATGCAGGGTTCTACCGGAGATTTATCAAGGACTTTTCGAAGGTAATGAATCCTTTGTGCAAACTTTTGGAAAAGGATGCGAAGTTCGTGTTCAATGAGGAATGCATGATAGCTTTTGAACTCCTCAAGTACAAGTTGACCGCCACTCCTATTATTACCGCACCCAATTGGAGCTTGCCTTTTGAGCTCATGTGTGACGCGAGTGATGTTGCGGTTGGAGCGGTCTTGGGTCAAAGAGTGAATAAGATGTTTCACCCGGTGTATTATGTAAGCAAAACAATGAATGATGCTCAAGTGAATTACATGGTGACAGAAAAAGAGTTGTTAGCGATTGTGTTTGCAATGGAGAAATTTAGGCCCTATCTCATAGGGGCTAAGGTGATAATTCATACTGACCATGCTGCACTTCTGTAAGGTCCCGTGATAACTTCTACTCAAAACCCGAAAGCTCGTAGCGCCAAATTAGGAATATGTGTTAGAAATTTGTAAAACTGGTCTATGCATTAAAAAGTCAAGGAATAATGTTTTCCAGAAAAGTGTGATTATGTGGTCCAGTATGCGGTCGCATAACAGCTATGCGGACCGCATAGTCACCGCAGAGTCAGGCAGTGTGATGGTTAATTTTGAGGTAACTATGCGGCCAATTATGCGATCGCATAATCGATGTGCGGGCCGCATAGTCGCATAATCCCCTTGGAATTTTTGCGAGGAGCAGTTCTGCGGTGCATTGTGCGACCGCAGAACAGGTATGCGGACCGCATTCTTGTCGCATACCCAGGCAGTTTGTTCAGGTTTTTGGGAATATTTTTGCGGTCCATTCTGCGGGCCGCATGTCAACTTTGCGATCGCATATGCGACCACAGATCTATGTCGGGGCTCCAGATTTCTAAATTTTAAACCCGACCCCCTGTCATTATATCTTGTGCAATAGCTCATTTTGAGCCTATTTCCTGGTGCTTTTAGAGTGAGAAAGAGGGTCTAAGAGAGGGGAAGTTCTTTTCATCAAAATTTGCTCCACAAATCCTTGTTAAAACATTGAAGATAATCAAGAGAGGCACCTAAACCTTCATCCCAGGAGGTAAGACTTCGTCACCTCAGCTCTTAATTTTAAACATAGCTATAAGGGGTCATTAGTGAGGTAATTCATGGGGATAAGGGTGACTACATTGCATGCATGTGTTCTTAGAAGATATGTAGAAATTATAAATAGAGAAGCATGGGGAAGGGGCTAGTGTAATCTTGCATAAAAGGACCATAAGACCTTAATGAACACTCAATGCTTGATAAAATGCTCAAGCGAGCTAAGATTATGATCTTTTCCTGATTATGGGTTCAATTGTGCTACATTTCTTAAATAGATTGAAGTACAAAACATTCCAGAACATTAAAGGATTAAGGGAAAGCTCAATTGAGGTATGTATGGCTAAAACCCCGTCTTTTAGAAATTGAGCTCCGTTGGTGTTTGTGTAAATACGGTAAGATTAAAGTTGAATTGTTGTATTAATTGTTGTTTCACATGAATTTGGGGTTGTAACCTTATATGCGTGAAAGATGTGTCTCAATATGATCAATGTGCTATTCTTGATAACTTGAAAAGGTGCAAGGAATATGAATCGTGTATTGAAATGCTTAGACCTTAAATTGAGATTGAAGCTGCATATGTTATGCCATCTATGTGAAGTCTCATCTATGCTTACAATTTTATTTGCTCTTGTGTGCAAATATTATCCTAAATTACAAATCTAACATTGAAATTGGGAATGATGTGGGATGTGGCCTAGTGCCAAATATATGACGTGATGTTGTGGCCCTAAGTGCCTATGAAATGATATACGTGAAACAAAGATTGAAATGATATGGTTGATGGAAAAGGGAAACGCCTTGGTAAGGCGGCCTAGCCGATCGGGCCGAGATCGGACGCCATGCCGCACACATGGTTGTATTGTGTTTGTGATTGAAGTGTATGTCTCAAATGAGGCAACCTAGCCAATCGGGTTGAGGTCGGACTCCGCTCAAGATAGCGGTGGTATTGTGAACAATAATGAACAGTATGAAATGCCCCGAACTAAAAGCTATAGAAACACGATGTGAAAATTGTACGATTCTTTTATTTTGATATTGTTGTGATCATTTAAAGTGTTTGAGTTATACTTGTGATTTCCTTATTCTTGTATGAAAGTTCTTTCTAACTAGATGGTGTTTAGTTATACATACTAGTACTATTCCATGGTACTAACGTCCCTTTTGCCGGGGGCTCTACATTTTTAATTGAATGTAGGTGGTTCCATAGCGGACAGTGCCGATCGCGCGTAGCGGAGTGTCCTCCTTTCGAAGTCTTGGTGAGCCCCCTTTTCTCCTTCAAGGGGTTATGTTGTACATCTTTGTTGTAGACTTCCACTTTTGAGGTATAGCTGGGGCCTTGTTGCCGGCATTATCATAATTTGTCTTTTGTATCCTTAGAGGCTCCATAAACGTTTGTGTGGGTTACGTATGGGTGTGGGATGGGTCTATGAACTATGTTGTAACTCTAAACTCTTGCTTTCTCTAAATTGTATCTGTATGGAAATCTTGAAACCTAACTACGGGTTAAGGTTGCGATATAAAATGAACTATCAATGTTGAATGTACAGCCCCTCATGTTGTCTAATTAAACGAAAGCCGGATTACTTAATCATATTGAGTTGGGTTGAAAGTGTTTGATAAGGCTTGCTCAGTTGGGTTCACTCGATTGAGCACTGGTCGCGCCTCCCGAGGTTGGGGCGTGACAACTTCGCTACTTGATGACTAAGAAGGACTCCAAAGCACGATTGATGAGATGGGTTTTATTGCTTCAAGAGTTCGACTTGGAGATTGTGGATCGCAAAGGAAGTGAAAACCAAGTGGCGGACCACTTGTCCCGCTTGGAGGAGAAGGGGAGGCCCCTTGATGGCCTTGAAATTAATGATTCTTTCCCTGATGAGAAACTCCTCTCCATATTAGTGAATAGCATGCCATGGTTCGCGGATGTGGCCAACTTCCTTGTGACTGGTATTGTACCATGTGAGCTCTCTTCTAACCAAAGNGAATTGAAATTGTCGGCTTGCCTAGCTTTCACGAGTAGGCGCCATCACGATTCCCGAGGGTAGGAAATCTGGGTCGTGACAACTGGTATCAGAGCTCTAGGTTGCTTATGTCTCACAATTCATGAACAAGCTAGGTAGAGTCTTAGGGATTGGTACGAAGACGTTTGTGTTTGTCCCCTAGAGGCTATAGAGTTTAGGAAAAGCTTCACATCTATTCTTTCCTGTCGTGCGACTTGATTTCTCAATGCTAATTGATCTTGGAAGATATTCCATTTTGGCCCAAACCTTTGGCACCTATTTGTATACATTGTGATAGTCAAGCGGCAATAGGTAGGGCAGAGAGCATTATGTGTAACGAAAAATCTCGTCATATACGACGGAGTTACAATACCGTTAGACAACTACTCTCTAATGGTGTTATCACAATTGACTATGTTAAGTCAAGAGATAACGTGTCGGATCCACTTACAAAAGGCCTATCTAGAGAGGCAGTTGAAGAATCATCAAAGGGAATGGGGTTAAGGTCTAGGACAAGTCATCATGGCGGTAACTGTACCTAGCAGACTGGAGATCCCAAGAGCTAGGTTCAAAGATATCAAACAAAGTTATGAATGACAGTTCAACATTGTCAAATAACTCAACCCATTCTCGTGATGAAGACAATGTTCAAAAACGAGGTAAAGCATTAAGGCTTTTTGATGAGTCAATAAAGCTTAAAGCTTTTTAATGATTNGAGCTCTCTTCTAACCAAAGGAAGAAGCTTAAACGGGATAGTTTGGACTGCTATTGGGATGAGCCTTACTTGTTCAAGATCAGCACTGACGGTGTGATCCGGAGATGTGTCCGGAGGAGGAGCAATTAAGTGTTTTAGAGGCTTGTCAATCCTCTCCCTACGGTGGTCATCATGGTGGAGAGAGGACAGCTTCAAAGGTTCTTGGTTGTGGTTTTTACTGGCCAACATTGTACAAGGATGCAAGTGAACTTGTGAAGAGATGCGACGAATGTCAAAGAGCGGGTGGAATTTCAAAGAAGGATGAGATGCCTCTCACCACTATTATCGAAGTTGATATCTTTGATGTGTGGGGCATTGATTTCATGGTCCCGTTTGTTAGTTCATGTGGCAACACAGACATTCTAGTGGCAGTTGACTATGTTTCAAAGTGGGTAGAGGCCGTGGCTTACCCAATAATGAGGCCCGGATGTTTTTGCGTTTCTCAAGAAGAGTATTTTTACTAGGTTTGGCACTCCTCGAGCAATCATAAGTGATGGGGGGTCTCATTTTTGCAATAGAGCTTTTGACACTTTGCTTGCAAAGTACAGTGTCAATCACAAAGTTTCTACCCCTTATCATCCTCAGGCGAGTGGCCAAGTTGAAGTCTCAAACAGAGAAATTAAGAGTATATTGTCAAAGACGATCAATGCAAATAGGACCGATTGGTCAAAGAAATTGGATGATGCTCTATGGGCTTATAGGACTGCCTACAAGACTTTGATTGGTATGTCTCCGTACCGGTTGGTGTTCGGGAAAGCCTGCCATCTACCGGTTGAGTTGGAACACAAGGCCATGTGGGCTTCGAGGAAGCTAAATCTTGAATGGGATGTGGCAGCAAATCATCTTGTGGAGCAGCTTCATGAACTTGATGAATTCCGATTTCATGCCTACTCCAGTTCGTCCTTGTATAAGGACAAGATGAAGTACCTTCATGACAAATATGCTCGTGGCAAGGAGTTCAAAGTGGGTGACTTGTTCAATTCTCGGTTACGTCTGTTTTCGGGAAAGCTTAAGTCGAAATGGAGTGGACCTTTTGAAGTGGTGCTTGTGACTCCATTTAGTGCACTTGACTTGAAAAACAAAATTGGAGAGATCTTTAGAGTTAATGGGCACAGAGTCAAGCACTATCTTGGCAAGATTGATGACAGCCGCGTGGTGGCAATGATCCATCTCAAGTGATTTGATGGTAACCTGCGTCGTGCCGCGACGTTGATCAGGCGCTTCTTGGGAGGCAACCCATGTGTTTTTATTTCTTTCTTTTTGATTTCATTCTTAGTGTAGGATCTGTTTTTGGACTAACTAGTTGTGATATGTGTGTAGGGATGTTTTGATGCAGTGCAGGACCAAATTGGAAAAATGTTGCACTCTCTGAAGTTTGGACCGCTGCCACGATGCATTTTTCACAGCCACGATGGGCTCACCGTGGAGGTAGTAATTGACCGCGGTCAGCGGTGCCAAATGTGCCAAAGTGATAAGTCTCTGAAGTTTCAAACGCGGCCGCAATGCATTTTTCGCGGTCCGCGGTGCTTTACCGCGGCCGCGATGCATTCTCTGCGGTCCGCGGTGAAGTCCATGCCCGTGCCCGTCTATAAATAGACCCCCAGGCCTTATTTTACACTTTTCGCTCATTTTCACTCTAAAGAGGCCTAAACACTGTTCATCAAAACCCTAAGTTACACAAACTCAAGTACTGATTTTCAATCATCTGTATTGCATCTTACTTCTGGTAATTAAAATCTATCCTTAGTCTTTAATTTTATTTTTATTTTCTTTTAATTTGATAGTTCCTACTTCTTCTTCTTCCTTTTTCTTTCAATTTTTAACTTAGGGTTATTAATATTATTCAGATTAGGTTTTAATTAGTCAAACATGGTGATTAACTACCTAGTGGGTTGATAATATGTTGATTAAGGCTAAAATGCACAAAAATTTGAAACCCTAGGTCTTTGTTGCCTCGTTTTGCCTACCGCGACCGCGGTTGATTGTGTGCGGTCCGCGATGCCTTACCGCGGCCACGCATCATTTTTTGTGGTCCACGCTGTACCTGAATCAGAGAGTGGGTAGTCTGAATCCCACCTCACCGCGGCCACGGTTGATTTTTCGCGGTCCGCGGTGGTCTCTTTGCGGCCGCGATGAATTTTCCGCAGTCCACGGTCAACTGTTTCCAATCATACACCTCATTAATTCTTCTGGTATTGATACTAACAAACATTAACTGAATTCTCCTTGCAGACAATGGTTAAATCAAGAGGAGGTGGTGACAAACATAAGGGTAGAGTAGAGTCCTCCCGGGGTAGGGGACGAGGCATGATCAAATTGACCCCAGCAGTTTGGAAAGCAATTGGGGAAACTAGAAAACTCATGAAAGCTGCAGATAGAGTTGCTTCCCATTCTGAGGGAAGTGAGTACTTGCCCTCCCGGGAGGCATCTGAGTATGATTCAGTGCTGGAGTATGTACCTGACTTCCCGGAGAGGCTTCGTTTGAGAGATTCACCTACCCCTCCAGACTCTTCGACTGCTCGTACTTCAGTTCAGGTTTTATCTGAGTCGTCTAAGGGCTCAGCAGAGAGCAGTGACAGTGCAGCCTCTACTTCACCTACAGCTTCATGACCCGGTGAGGATCCCATTGATGAAGAAGAAGGGGGAGAACCCCAACCCGGGGGTGTGGAGAGAACTAAAAACCCGAGGTG
>NW_017670448.1:272140-273403 GCF_001879085.1 Nicotiana attenuata
CCCTTTACCTGGTATAGTCTCAAGGCTGATGACAACCCTAAAGCTAAAGATCCTAAGGGAAAAGCCACTACTTCTACTGGCCAGTCTGATGGGCCAGTAGTGGTAGTCACTGTTTCCCAGCCTTCCCCTGCCATACCAGTTCCCACATCCGAGCCTTCTACTTCTACTGCTCCAGATATTCCATCATCCTCAGCTTACCTGTTGACTACCCACTGTTTGAGCCAAACACTTGCCAGTATCAATAACTGGATGCAGGCAGCTACTTCTAAGTTGTCTGTGCTTTCTAGCTCGGTGGCAGCCCAGTCTGTACCCCTACAACCACATGCTCCAGCTTTAGTGGAGGAGACTCTCAAGGAGCTTCTGGACAACTAGAAGAAGCTCCAGGAGAACCAGCAGTTGATTTTGGATGCTATAGGTGCTCACGGAAAGTCACTGAAGGAGCTGACCAAGGAGACAAAGAAGCTGAGAAAGACTCGAGCCTCAAAGGAGTCTGTGAAGGAGTTGAGGGGAGAAGTGGAGAAGATGAAGGCTGCTGATCATCTACCGTTGGAGTTACTGTTGCATCGGACTGAGCCAGAGCAGGAGCAGGTGTTGGAGAGGGCACCAAAGAGGAGGAGAGTGATCCCCCAGGCAAACGATGCAGCGATTGAGTTGGAGGACCCGTAGGGTGGTTCCTCTAGCCAGCCTCAGGTCCCAGAGCAGGCACAGGTTACAGGGATCCAGTCACAGGTTCCCAAGCAGTCACAGGACCCAGGGACCCAGACTCATGACCCCATGCACACGGAGGACCCAAAGGGAGTTTTCTTTACTCTCTATTCTCTTTGCGCTTATTTTTGGCTAGTTAGCATCGAGGACAATGCTAGCTTTCATTTGAGGGGGTAGTCCTATTTTGATGATGTTGGACTGTAATTATGATACTATTTTCCTTTTTGTTATGCTTTTTCACTTTTTGGTATGTATATAATTTTACCAATTTATTTCACTTTTCATATTTTGCAATCTTGGTTTATATATAAAGTTACTTCCTTATGTATATATCCATTCCCTCTTATGCATATTCGTTTAAATCCCCTATTGTACATATTTAGTTTACCTTCCGTATTTTCTTTCATAGCTTCTTACTTCATTTTGGTAGCTTCTTTTTCAATTTAGTGGTTTCTTATTTTGAGTTTTGTGTTCAATAAGCCTTTGGTTTTCTTAATGCCACAGTTCTTTCCAAAGGTTGGAGTTTTGTGTGAACCGGGTTGGCTCTTCCCGATTGAT
>NW_017670448.1:274064-283100 GCF_001879085.1 Nicotiana attenuata
GAAGACGAGGAAATGACAAAAAAGTGGTAAAAAAGTACAAAAATGAAAGAAAAGGAAAAGGCAAAAAAGAAAAGAAAAGAAAATCAAAAAGTCAAAAAGAATGAACAATTGTTAAAGAAATGAAGGGATTCAATAAAAGTAAAAAGATGAAAGGCATGGAAAGATTAGAAAGGAGAAAAAGGGTTGAAATAAACAAGAAAGAGTGACGGTGTGTTTCTCTAACCCCTAAGAAAGAAGTAAATGACTCAAAGAGTCAAGAGAATATGTGCCAAAATAAAGCAAATGAAGTGCTTAAGGGAAGATGAAACCTTCTTAGACCAAATATATCCTACCCTGAACCAAAAGCCTTCATTTTATCCCCACAAAAGCCCTATATGATCTTGAGTTGAGTGAAGCTTACATTAGTGGTGACTCACATAAGGAGCAAGCTTATGGTACTTAGAGCCGGACTTGTGACCTTTCTTTGAGAGAGATGAGTGTGTTTTCCACAATCCTCGTTCTGAGTGCTATAATCTAAAAGTGAGGTTTTGATTAAGGAAGAGTGAGGAGTATGAGTTTGGGTTCCACAATGACCAAAGCAGTAGAAAGAGCTTCCTTGATGAGTTGAGTCAGCTCTTGATGCTTTTGTGTCGCACTAAAACCATAGTGCTTAAAAAGGGTGAATGTTGTTAATGATTCATTTGAATTGAAGGCAACTGTTAGTCCCAATTGATGCTAGATGAGGTCACTTTAGGTCAGCTAAATTTTCTTGGTTTTATTCTTAAGGAGGTGGGACTTACTTTGTTTGCTTGAGGACAAGCAAAAGCTTAAGTTTGGGGGAGTTAATAACTAGGAATTCTAGTCTATTTTATACTCCTTTTTGCTTGAGTTTTGGATTAAAAGTGTATACAAGTAATCCCGAAGGCTTACATGTTGTACTTGTTTGCAATGTTTGGTCAAAAAGTGACAAAGAAGTCAAAACCAGCTCAAAAAGGAGCGAAACCTGCACAAGTGCCAAGAATAAGTCAAAGCACCGCTGCAGCAGTAAATCCACTGCGACTGCAATAGACTCACCGCGACCGCGGTCCATTTAGTGCGGTCCGCGGTGGCAAAGATCAGAGAAGATGCAACCCTGGAGTTTCAAGCAATGTGGCCCACGGTAGATTCTTTGCTGCCGCAGTAGCCTCATTGCGGCGTCCATTTGTTGCGGTCCGCGGAGAAGGGATTTAGAGAGCTAGGATTTTGGAAGTTTCAAGACACCGCTGACTGCGGTGCATTTTGTGCGGTAGCGGTGAAGCCATCGCGGCGGCGGTCCATTTATCGCGGTCCGCGGTGGCTAGATTCAAAGAACAAAGATTTGAAGCCAAAAAGCCTGACCGCGGCCGCGGTCCGTGGTACCTCCGTCGAGGGTATTTTTGTCCAGAAAATTCGGCCTTGTACAAATACTTCTTTTTCAGATTTTTAGGGAATTTGATTTGTAGTTGAGCACGTGAACGCCGTTTTTAGCTATTTTGAGTAATTTTGTAGCTAGCTTAACATTGAATCTTCGAATCTTAGCTTGTAATTATGTTTTATGGGTTATTCTTCATCTCAATATCGGATTTCTTCAATTATTATGAGTAGCTAGACCCATTAGCTAGGGTTGTGGCTCAACCCTAGTGTGGGTATTTGATGAGTCTCTTGTTTTAGGGCTTAGATGTTTATGGGTGGTTGATATTTGGCCTGATTTGTGTTTTCCATGTTGAATTAGTGGTTACAAACACTAATTTGTGCCTTTTTGACTTGGGCTCTTCTTGAGAAAGAGAGCTTGAGTCTAGGAAAATCAGGCCAACAAGGAATTGGGCGTATTCAAGAGATTGATAGCCCCAATTAAAGGGTTAAACCTAGAGATAGTAATACCCGACTTGAGCCTATATTGCTTGAATTTTGACACCCAATTGGTCTTGAGAAAGCCAATTAGGGCAAAGTCACTCAAGCTACCGAGAGGTATAGAGTGAGTAGTTTCGTGCATTGGCTATATCGCAATCCCAAACATAACAACTTTGCCTTAGACTTTAGAACCCGTCAAGTATTCACCTAGGGCAAAGTCACTTCCCTCTTTCCATAAATTAAGAAAACCATACAAAAAGATATCATACTTAGCTTAATTTCAGCATCATTAGTGATAATCTAGATTAGTGAACCATCAACGCATGTTTAGAAGTGTAAATAATTACTTTGCACGTTACCAGTATGGATAGGAACTTTTCAAACAATCTACCTCCCTGTGGATTCGATCCCGACCTTCTTGGGTAAAAGCTCATCGACTGCTCTTGCCACTTTGTAGTGGTGTAGGGTTGGCTACGATTAGCCCGCAGCTCCTGGAGTCCCCTTCCTCTATCTATTTAGCTGTGTATTTTCATTCAGACATCTTTGTGTTTATTTCAGACCTTGTATATATTACTCTAGAAGCTCGTGCACTTGTGACACTGGGTTCAGAGATTTGTAGCAGACGTTTTACAGTTTTAGCTTCCGCATTTATATTTTTTATTATTGCAGTTGAAATAGTTCTTCTCGATTAATTAAATTTAAATTGTTAAGAAGGATAAATTGTTCTAACGTTGGCTTGCCTAGCAAGTGAAATGTTAGGCGCCATCACGGCCCCGATGGTGGGAATTCCGGATCGTGATAATTTTACACTAGTACTTTAATTATTTTGATAAAATCATCATTTAAATTAACCTACTTAATTCCATGATTATCATATTAGAAAATTAAAAATTCTGGAAAGGAAAATGAAAAGAAAATTTAAATAGGAAATGAAAGTTGAAGGGAGAAAAACTCTACTGTTTAATATTTCATTTATGGCACAAGAGTCTATATAATTATCAACTAAAAAAAGATAAAACAAATACTATTTCATAATAAATAACCTACTTAATTCCATGATTATCATATTAGAAAATGAAAAATTATGGAAAGGAAAATGAAAAGAAAATTTAAATAGGAAATGAAAGTTGAAGGGAGAAAAACTCTACTGCTTAATATTTCATTTATGGCACAAAAGTCTATATAATTATCAACGAAAAAAAGATAAAACAAATACTATTTCATAATAAATAACAGTCGGTGGTGTTGCTTAATAAAAAATTACAGAAATGATACTAATATGCAATTTCATGAACACTCATAGAAAGAGACAATGAACCTGGAGACAATGAACTTACATGTTAAACTTGCAATTTTACTGCTTTCCTTAGCTATTTCTTCTTTTAAAAGTCGATCTATATAAGTTGCTGATTCATTTCTTAGCCGATGGAAAAAGCATGACGACAAAGCAAACCAAAGGTCCTTAGCTAAGAGGTAAGAAGGCTTACATTGAGATCATCTCAAGTAGCAATAAATTATATTGGGGCTAAACTTTATCATTTAATAAAGGTTATAATAGTCAATTAACTTTTGAAGGAGTTTTCTGTAATTCAATCTTTAAATTGGGGCTTCATATATATATATATATATATATATATATATATTTGTTTTTCTTCTTGTTTTGCATAAATCTTAATCGCTCACTAATATTATTCTTTCCTTGACTTCCAAAATTTAATTAAATTAACCATAAAAGTTAAGTTAGAACACCTAATTATCATAGACTGATAAAGAGAGAATATTATGTTCGAAGGAAACTATGTGTTTTCATAGTTTTCTCTTGGAACATGTAAGAATATTTTTTTTTGTAGTATTATTATGTCATGATAATAGTAATACTAGCATACTGAACCCAAAAAAAAGTATACTAGTATAGTATTTTAGTATTTCATTTCTTGATTTTCTTAAAGTTGTCTGTCTTCGGCCCAATGGAAACAGTGGACCATTAAATAACTCTTATAGCTTGTTTAGCCACGCTTCTCCCCAAGCTAAAAGTACTTTTTTTCCTTAGAAAAAGTGCCTTTTTTCTCAATTTGAGGTGTTTGGCCAAGCTTTTTTGGGGAAAAAAGTACTTTTGGATAGAAGCAGAAACAATTTTTAAGAAGTAGAAAAAAATAGCTTCTCTCCAAAAGAAGAAGCAGTTTTGACTTTTCTTCTTGCCAAAAATATTCTTAGAAAAATATTATATATACCATAATAATCTTACTTAGTTTAAACTATTAAGTAATACTAGTATTAGTACCCGCGTGATGCGTGGATAATTAAAAAGAACAATCTACACCGTGAAGTTTAATATGTTAGTTAATACCATCTTTACAACCAAACATTAAAAATATTTTAAGACTCCAGTAAAACTTTCATTCCATCTCCTAGTAAATGTTCCATAAAAAATAATGATACTATACAATTTGTTTGATATGAATGTTTCACGAAAAATAATGATGCTATACAATTTGCTTGATATGAAGCATGTGCTTAAGGGAACATTTGTAGCAAATGCTCATGATATATTGCAGTGAATTTTTCAAAAGTTGTCCTCTGTATTGAGGCAATGATGAAGGAACATGAATTATGTCAAACATTAGCTTATTCAGAATCAAAATGTATGCGGCAATGCATATGCAAAAACTGATTTTCTGCTAAGGCTCTCTCTTTATTATTGTATGGCATTTGTGGTAATTGAAACTTTTTACTCTTTCTAACATTCCACTGGCTTTGTCTATTAGCCTAACAATAACATAAAGAGTAAAGTTAATTTTTTTTAGCATATTTAGAAGGTGAAAGACGTTTTTGCAACAAAGAGCTAACTCTTATAGTATGAATTCAAAACAATAACATAAATAGTAAAGTTACTTCAAAATAACGACATAACAAAATATTAGTAAGAATCACTTAGTTCATAGCCAAAGCTAACTGCTGAAAAGTAAGTCAAGTACTCCACTAAGTTATTTCAGTTAAAGCTTGTGCAACAACTCATGAATTTTTCTCCTTTTAATCACTCTCTTCACCCTGTTGCTTGATAATTGTCCCATATCATCATCAACTTCTACAGTGGTTGCTCCATCATCGTCTCTAGTTCTCTTGGCAGGGGTCCGTTTAGGAGAGATCATCTCATTATCAGCCATAGAATCCTACAAAAGCAAAATAGTGAAGGTTGACATAATCAAAAGTAGAAAATCATTTACCATTGTCAATGTATCATGAGAAGCTCTTTAATGAAACTATACATTAATCACCTTGTCTCTCGTATCTCCACTTGTGACTTGTTCATTATTGAAATCTGGATCCTAAATTGATATCATAGTTGAAAAGTTAACAAAATAATGCGTAATAAGTTTTAGCATTGAACTCACAATTCAATATATATTATGAGGAATTTGAGTAAAGATCACATACAGTAAAGGTATCTGCTTCTGAAGACGGACTATATTTTTGTATAATGTCCTCATCGTCGCTGACCTTAACGACAATATAAACTTCATCATTCTCATCGATGTTGGAAGATTTAACCGTCAGTTTAAACATGAATTTTCTATCCAGAATAGCTTCAATCTCCAATGGATGAGAACACTCATAAGCAGCACCAGAAGTCTAAACCAATGTTAGTATTAGAAGTGCTAAAACTATGAAACAATGGAAATAAAATAACATACCTCTACTACACCTTCTTTCAAGGTGTCAGCAGACTTTCCAATGAGTTTTGTTGCCTCACGATCCCAAAGCAACAAAGAAATGCCATCAATTATTCGAACCTGAAGCCTGTATCTGATAGCTTCTTTAAGTTAAAAACCTTTTTTAACTTAAATTTATGTTCTAATAATCTTTAATTAAGCATAGATTACGGTCAAACTTTTTCAGAGCAGAATGATCAACACGTTCACATTTCTTGCAGTAAAACTTATTTCCAATTTTATCAACTTTCTTCGAGCATTTTTTACACCCTACATATGACCATCCCTTTTAAGTTCTAAATTTACTACGGTAGTAACAATCCAGATTTGCCCTTCCTGTAAAAAAGAAATCCAATATATTATATAAGATGACAGATCTATATTTGTTAGTCATGGTTTGTCTAAAGAACATTTTACTTACCTGCATGAAATCAATTAATTCTCCAATGTTTTTAACTTTCACATTTCCAAGAGCCAGTTCTTCAGAAACAGAATAACTACGTTGAGAAGTTGTTTGACTAATCCTCTCAAAGTTAACTTCACGCCCACTTCCTAATATGCATTTATCCAATTTTATATTAGTTCTAAATGTGCTAAAAAAAAGTTATGTATTACATATATAAATTTAATATTGTATATAAAAAACCTGGATATAAATTCAACAACTTGTGGAATATCAGGATTAATCCAACGCTTCGAGGAATGCTAAGTATTACGCACAGAATATTTGCCTACATATAAAATTAACTTTAATTTAAAAACACACACACACAAATAGAAGTCAAATCTAAATATTATGATATGAGTACCTTGAAATTTGTGAGCTTTTATGAGCTGCATAACTACTATGACACATTGATTGGGTGATCCATCCAAGTGGGGCAAGATTTCATCTATAAATTCTCCCCAAAATATTGCTGAAATATTGTTCCTCCTATATGTAAAATACACAAATTAATAATGAGAAAATAATAGTAATTGAATCTATAACTAATTCAATTCATGGTTGCAAGCGTACGCATGATCCTCAAGCTCCAAATTCATAAAGGTACTTGTTTTACCACCTTGATTGTACGATTCTACGTTACCATGACCAATAACTTCTCCTATGACACCTGCCATATTTAAATAAATAGTTATAAATAAGGTGATAAAACATTCAACAAAAAATAGTGAAAGGCAAAACAATTACCGAATAGTTCATTCTCATCAACCTCAAGTTGATTTGTGAGATGCTCATAAGGCTTAAAGTTGAAGATATTCAAACTAAACTGTGGATCACTAATTTCATCCACACTCTTCCTATGAGAAAATGTCAATTTCAATTTATGCTTGCTGGTCTTAATTTTCAGATTGTTTGGTCCAACCACAAAGTTTTTCATAACGTACAATCCTATTTCATGTATTTTTGTTTTGAAAATATGCATAACAGCTCTTCAAATAGTTGCATGAATTCAATCTCCCTAAGATAAAAAATGTGAAAAGAAGTTTAAGTTAGTAAGGCGCATAAGTTGAAAAAAATACATTACTACTCGAAAAAAGTAACAACATGTAAAAGAGTATGCACCTTTTCATCTTGAATAATTAATTCAATTGAATTAGAATTTTCTTGTTTCTCGCGGTCTGGAATGTGCCATAATCTAACAACACAAACCTACAAATTCCAACTCATTTTGGACATTGATATTTCGCTGATATAGTTATAGTTTGGAGCCATACTTTGCAGAAGTTTATGTGGAAGCTAAACCCTAAGCAATATAGAGAAGCCAACCCTAAAGAAAAGTTGCTTAAATAAATATTTCTAAGGAAAGACTATCATAGTAAATCAATTTTTATGTATATGAAATCCTAATATTTAAAAAAGGCATGTGTAAATCAATTTGTATGTGTGAGTTCTGAAGAAATGATACGAATCTTTCATTTTTTAGCTTTTGGCATTTTTTAATTTTCAACGTTTTTTTTGTGGTTAATTAAAATTTATTAACCACCAAACCTTGATTTTTCTTGTCTTTTTCCTTTGTCCTCTTGTTGGTTTTTTGAATACTATTTCCTTTAAAATAATATAAATGTAAGATACAAAATGTTTATTTAATTATTTCTTTCTTAAAAAAAGAATATCTGCCATAACTGAATTATACACAAAATTTAATTAAAGATACCTATAATAATGTATAACGTTCGCAAATAAGGTCAGATACGAAGCTTGTACTAAATATAGAATTATTATTTCAACTTAAAATTAATGTGTAAGATACAAAATAAAATTTTAATTGATTTTTTCTCAAAAAAGAATACCTACCATAATTGAATTATACACAATATTTAATTAAAGATACCAAAACTCATAAACAAAAAATGTTTATTTAATTATTTCTTTCTTAAAAAAGAATACCTACCATAACTGAATTATACACAAACTTTAATTAAAGATATCTATAATAATGTAGATACCTATATTAATGTATATTGTTCGCAAATAAGGTCAGATACAAAGCCTGTACTAAATATAGAATTATTATTTCAACTTATAATTAATGTGTAAGATACAAAAAAGAAATTTTAGTTGATTCTTTCTCAAAAAAGGATACCTACCATAACGTAATTATACACAAATTTAAGTAAAGATACTTATAGCTATAATATATTTGTTTGCTTAATGAAAGTTGCATCCCTCTTTGTGTATGTCCAACAGATTCTCAAAAAGAGAACATTTTTAGTTTTAAATGTTAAAATAATTGGCTTTGATTAATTAAAGAATGAAATTCAATTTATAGAAAATCTCGGACTATTACTTTCATTAAATATTTTTCCATTTATAATCCAAATTTTTTTATATTGTCTTGAAATTGCCAAGTGGCTTCATTTTAGCTTGCCACTTGGCTTAACCACATTGCAAACTACTCTCCTTTTAATATAACTAGTATTAGTACCCGCGCGATGCGCGGACATAAAACATATCAAATTATGATTTGGGTTGAAATTAAATGTGCCCAGCGTGACAATCACAATCAGATGAGAATTTTATTTATAATTTTCGAATCTGTTTTTAAGAAAAGCCCATCAAAGGGAAAAAAGGATAAACAAACCAAAGCCAATTCGAAATGCAATTCACTTTGACATTATACTTTGGATCAAAGAAATGAGATGGAAATGATGAATTTAATATATATAAGATAAATATATATTTTTTAATCAACAATATAAATATTTATTTTGTTTTAAAAATATTGCTTGAAAATTTCAAATTATTTAATTTTTTATAATATTATTAAGTATTGTATATTTACTTTATTTTATTTTATAAATGTATGATTATAAATATCCACTTATTATCTCTAATTTATTTTATGACTTGAGTTACGTGAACTTATCCATATTATGACTTTTCTTATCATAATATAAAAAACTTTCTCATCTCAAATTTAAATTAGTTTTTTACCTCTTTTTCTCTATGATAAAAAATCTGAATTTTTATTTA
>NW_017670448.1:284259-328116 GCF_001879085.1 Nicotiana attenuata
TTTTCTCTATTTATTAATTATTTTTGATATTATATTATTCAATTCCTAATATTATTACACTGTCATGTGGATTTTTATTAGCTTGTTTGAATTTAATATCTATTTCTACCACACTCATTCTAATATAATATAGATAAAAATTAAATAACTTTCTCATCTCAAACTCAAATAATTTTTATCATTCTATTTTCTAAATTGGACCGTATTTTCAAAAATTTATGTTATGTTTTGAAACTTAAACTAACTGCACTAAATTCAAATATTAATCATACAAAAATATTTTCTATTATTTGAACACATTATATCTAAACGTTGTAATATTTTACGTATAAAATATTTATTTGCCCGATTTATAAATATTAATATGACTTTATTATTCCTGTTATTAAAATAGTTTTTCCTGATTATTTAATTTTTTTTCTTAACTTATAAATAATTTGTATACTTTATGTAAGATTTTATTTTGTTTTATTACTTTTATTTTATATTTTGTAATATTAAACGTTGTGATATTAGTTTTATTTTATATTTTAATTTACTCCAAAATATAAATAGTCATAGGTTATCTCCATTTACGTATTTTTATATTTTTTATTTTTTTATTATAGTTTTTAATTAATTTTATCCCCAAATTTCTAGCTAACATAGAAGAAAATCTATGATTGGATCAATATATAGATATAAATATAGATATAGATACAAATATACATATACATATAAATATATATATATAAATAGATTTTTCTAAGATCTATTTAGATTATGTATAAGATTCATTTAAACTACTTCCATTAAATATGTTTCCATTTATAATTCAAATTTTTAATGTTGTCTTAAACTTGCCAAGTGGCTTCATTTTAGCTTGCCACTTCGCTTAACCACATGCTTCACTACTCTTCTTTTAATATAATATAGATATAGATATAATGATATTTGGGATGAATTTTCATATATATTAAATAATTTGTTGATATATTTAAATTATCTTAAAAGAATAAAATACTTTTCAATTTTATTTTTATATTTTACTTAAATAAAATAAAAAAAAACTAATTATTATCTCAAATTATAAATATTTGTGATTATTTACCTACTTATATAACATTAACTATTAAGCAAATCTCTTCATGTTCTTTTTCGTAATTTTATACTTACAAGCAACTTTTTGAAAAATTTGACCAAATAAAGGTTATTGTTCAAAAATACTTTCCGAGTTTTCTTAAAATTAGCGGATTTTTCGAGGCTGGCCAAATGTACTACGGAGTAGTATTAATCACTAACCACTGACAGTCTGACTCGGTTCCTCGGTCCTGTGCAGCTAGCATACAAATTCCAGTACTCTCAACTATTAATCATAACGGAAAAAACAAAAGTAACTCTTTAATTTTGATCATCCGTCTCAACGCAGAAGCTCTATTCTCAATTATTTCTCTTCATCTCTCTGCTGCTGTAGCAAAAACCCATTGTGGGTTCCTTTCAATTTGGCCTACAGTTCTCACTATCAACAGTTAGTTTTCCATTAATGTAAACTTTTTCTTAATTTTCTTTGAGCAATTGTAATACACTGAAGGTTCTGTGCATGTTTATTTCCAAGTAAATTCAAGTTTCACTTTATTTTTAGCCATTTCAACAAGGATTAGAGAAATTAATTAAGAAAAATGAGATATTTTTTTACCCCATAAAATGAAAGAAAAAGATGTGGAATTTGGTTCAAATTTTAGGAATACAAGGTAGTGAGCCTTGCTAATTTGCTCATGCATTCTATAGATGACTTCTTGTTTTTTTATGGTTAGTCTGACTAATTTGAATTGAGAAAAAATAATAATTTTGTTTATACCATTCAACTGATGCAAAATTATACCAGCAATTAAGCAAATTTTGTTGAGAAATGTATATTTTTAGCCGTTCCCAAAAATAATGGCCGACAAAATATTTTTGTCTGTTATATATATATATATATATATATATTTTATACACTTTTGGCTAGTGAATGCAATTAATTTCGGCCAATCAGTTTTGTCCGGGCTAGCTTGCAAGTACCTCGACTATTCCACCGGGTACCTGCTATCTCTCACCAGCACAGATACCGCTTTAACTCTGGCCACCAAGGCTTAAGCAGATGGGAAGAAATGACGTAGTGTCTTTTGCCTCTTTGGGTAGCTATTATGCAAATTTTAGACAAAGGTTTTTGGTTAAAGATGAGATGTTTAAGTTTAGCTATCTGAAAGTAAATGAACACAATTAATTTGGAAATAGTATACATATTTTGGCACCTTTCCAGAAATCTAAGTGCAGAATTTAATGACATACTGTTAATTGAGCTCCATTTAAAGTGTTAATTGGCCTGAAAACATGTTCAATGTTTGGTTTTATATTTTCTGTATCAAATCTCCCATCTCTCATTCTTGTTATAACATTCAAATTGTGTAACTTTCTTGATTTTTTTCAATCTTTCTTAAACAGTGGATGAACTTGCTTGGTTCTCACATAACTATAGAGCAGAATATACTGGCGTTTACTATTAATTCTAAGGATAATACTACTTTACAGCTTTTAAGTAGTCATGGTTCTTCTCTCTTGGATAGCTTCTTGATTCTGAAGTTGTTTTTTCAATTAGCAATATGCTGTATTAGAACAACGGGATATAGTCCATGATTTTTACTTTACTACATATTCTTCAGCACAGAAAGTTCTCCAGTTTGTATATCAGGATTCTTGACCATAATCTGTGCTATGCATCTCTTTCAAGTTACAAATGAAGAAGTGAACGGAATCGAGAATTTGACACCTCATTATGCATCATTAAGAATGTAAAAGATCGTCATACATCAAATAGTTCAAAGTGCTTTCAAAGTCACGTATTTTATCCATAGATCTTAGTGCATACTTACGAAGAACATAAAATTAATTCAGCATCTTTAACTTGTTCATAGTGGAAGGTGGCGAGAAGATTAACACTTCAGAGGCAAATAATAGCTGCACGATTCCAAGAGAAATGGATGGTTTACATCTCAAGCCTGTTGCATGTTTGGAGTCAGGAGAAGGCTTACCTTATGCTCCTGAAGATTGGCCATATCCAGGTGACATTTGGACTTGGAAAGTTGGAAAAAGAGTCAAAGCTTCAGGATACTTTCAAGATAGATACTTGATTGCTCCAAAAAGGCTTCAAGAAACGCCAAGAAAGAAAATGTGGTTTTTGAGCAAGATATCTCTTAAAGACTATATCAAAACAAACTTCCCTGAAGCTGATATCAATGCTTTTTTCTCATCATTCGTTTGGGAAATTCCAGCTGAATTCAATTCTTTTTTCTCATCATCTGAGGGCAAAGGTTAGTATGAGAACTCTGCAAATTTCTGACACTTCTTGATGAGATATTGTACAATGTCATGTATGTTTAGGTTTTTCTGTGATATAATATACTGATAGATAAACTCCCTTTCTATGATTACACAGTTCTGCCTCTTGGCCTCTTTCTTTTCATTTTGCCATTTTGGTCACCATATAGGCTCTTTAGACTTGAAAATTGCCAACCGCATTAGCATAATAACTTTATATTTGTTACATTCTCTTGTCTAATCATGGTGTAATTACTTAATGTCCAGAGCTGCCTCAAACTGCATTATTATTGTTGCTCTTGATTATCACTGATTACTTGCAGCTGTCTCTTGTTCTTGATTTGATTAGGTTCTATCATAGCGCTTTTTCAAAGCATCTTACCTGCCACATTACTCGTTTTCTTTTGGTGTTAATCTAATGTCGGATTTTTATTGTGACCCTATGCTACTTCCTTTTTTGGAGATACCTGAAATCCTTTGCTTTGAAGATTGCAATATCCGGCAGTCGGTAATCTTTAACACCTTAGTAGAGGGTAGGACCAGGAATCTTCTTCATATGCTTTGGCTTTCAACTCGGAGCCCTTTTGGTTTAAATAATTAAAAGTAGTTAATAAGCATCAAGTCTGAGAAGCACTTTTAAGTTTTGATTTTATAAATAAGCAGTTATGCGTTTGAATACGAGTGCTACAACTAATAAGAAGCAATTAATGTGCTTGGTAAAAAAAGTAAAAAACACTTTTCCATTTGCCCATAAAGTTGTTTACATAAAGTATAAATTTAAAAGTATCTTTACATGGAAAAAGGATGAACGGTAGAAATGGAATGGAGAGGGAGTTAGTGATTTAATACGGAAATGGCATTTCGACATTATAAAAAATTACTAGGGATAAAATTATAAAAATCTTAGTCAAGCCAAAACGTGCTTATTAGATAAAAAGTCATATGTTGGGGATAACCAACTTATGGCTTTTGGTTGTTTATGGCAATACTCTTGGGGCTTATAAACCGTGTAAATAAGTCAGAAAGTGCTTACAAGCTAATTTTACTAGCTTATAAGCTTAGGACTCATTTGGCGTAGCGAGATGAAAGTAGCTAATAAGCATCAAGTGTTGAAACTAATTTTATAAATAATAATAACGTCCTTGGATAGAAGTGATGAAGCTGATACATAAAGCAGTTGATGTG
Organism: Nicotiana attenuata; assembly: GCF_001879085.1. Lineage (NCBI taxonomy): Eukaryota > Viridiplantae > Streptophyta > Magnoliopsida > Solanales > Solanaceae > Nicotiana > Nicotiana attenuata. The sequence goes on from NW_017670448.1 coordinate 288,781, forward strand.
ATTGGTATGAAAATGCTTATTTTTTTTTGTTTGTTAAAATGACTAATATGTCCTTAAAACTATTTTAAAAAAATATGAATTCAAAAGTATCCTTACAAGGAGAAGGACGAATGGCGAAAATGGAATTGAGAGAGCCTCAGACATTTTGTTTTGGGAAAGATATGTCAAGGATTGCAGAATCCATAAGTTGGGGTTGACCAACTTATAATGCAGATAAAATAGTAAAAACCTTGGTCAAACAAAAAATGTTTATAAGTTAAAAATCCGTAAGTGTATAAATACTCTTGATCAAACCAAAAGTGTTTATAAGTGATCTTTTACTGATTTTGGTTTATAAGCACTTTTGGTGTTCATCAAATGCATAGATAAGTGAAAACAACGTTGGTAAGCTGGTTGACCATCTTATAAGCTTATCCAAATGCCCTGCAGTTGCTCTCTATTAAAGATCATGACTTCTTCGGTGCTAGTCTTGTAAATATGGAGATGCACCCTTGTGATGTAGATCGTAAGAAGGTTCTTTATTTTCATGTATTAGTCAAAAATAAATAAAGACCTTCATATTTCTAAAATAAGGTGTCAGAAATAATGACACGAAAAAAATTATATTATTGATAACTTAAGTGTTTTCACAATAGCTCTATTTATATACAATGTTTACATAGTACTATATAGCTATTTTTGGATGTGGGATAATATATATTACTACTAACTATTTAACACTCCCCCTCAAGCTTAGCCGATGCATATGAATCATATGGACTGAGTTTGTTACAGATGTAACTAATACGAGGACTAGTGACGGACTTGGTGAAAGTATCTGCAAGCTGATTATTTGACTTCACAAACTTTGTAACAATATCTCCCAAGAGTATCTTTTCTCTGGTGAAGTGACAGTCAATCTCAATGTATTTAGTCCTCTCATGAAACACCGGATTTGATGCAATATAAAGGGCAACCCGATTATCATGCACAAGTTCCATCTGACTAATTTCACCAAATTTCAATTCCTTGAACAACTGTTTGATCCAAACTAGCTCACGTGTTGCCATAGCCATTGCTCAATATTCTGCTTTTGCGCTAGACCGAGCAACCACATTCTATTTCTTGCTCTTCCAAGACACCAAATTACCTCTTACTAAACACAATATTCTGACGTAGAACGTCTATCAGAAGGTCATCATGCCCAATCAGCGTCTATGTATCCCACAATCTGCTCATGACCTCGATCCTCAAACAATAGTCCTTTGCCTAGGGCTGATTTTTGAAAACCAAAGTTTTGAACACCTGCATCCCAATGACTATCACAGGGAGAGTCCATAAACTGACTTACAATGCTCACAAGAAAGGAAGTTTCAGGTCTTGTTAACGTGAGGCAATTTAACTTACCAACCAGCCGCCTATATCTTGCAGGATCGCTAAGAGGCTCCCCTTGTCATGGCAGAGGTTTAGCATTCGGACCCATATGAGTGTCTATAGGTCTACGACCCGTCATTCCTGTCTCCTCAAGAATGTTGAAGGCATACTTTCGTTGTGAAATAACAATACCTGAGCTAGACTGAGTGACCTTAATACCTAGAAGATACTTCAATCTACCCAGATCCTTAGTCTCGAAGTGCTGAAAGAGATGTTGTTTCAAACTAGTGATGCTATCTTGATCATTGCCAGTAATAACGATATCATCAACATAAACCACCAAATAAACACACAGATTTGAAGATTTGAAGCAGAATGCCGATAAAATACAGAGTAATCAGCTTCACCATGAGTCATGCCAAACTCCTAAATAACTATGCTGAATTTACCAAACTAAGCTCGAGGAGACTGTTTTAGACTATAAAGTGACCGGTGCAATCGACATACAAGGCCACTAGACTCCCCCTAGCAACAAAACCAGGTGGTTGCTTCACATAAACTTCATCCTCATGATCATCGTGAAGAAAAACATTCTTAATGTCCAACTGACAGAGAGACCAATGGCGATAGAAATAGACGAACTGGTGCTATTTTAGCCACAGGAGAGAAACTATCACTGTAATCAAGCCCAAATATCTGAGTATACCATTTGGCAACAAGGCGGGCCTTAAAGCGATCAATCGGCCATCTCGGCCTACTTTGACCATATAAACCCTACGACAACCAACAGTAGATTTAACTGAAGGAAGAGGAATAAGTTCTCAAGTACCGCTCGCATGTAAAACAAACATCTCGTCAATCATAGCCTGTAGCCATCTTGGATGAGACATTGCTTCACCTGTAGAGTTAGGGATAGAAGCAGAGGACAAAGAAGATACAAAAGTATATTAGGGATGACAGACGATGATAACTTAAATCGATATAATGTGTATTAGGATTAAGTATGGACCGTATACCTTTTCGAAGTGCAATCGGTGGACTAGGAGGAGACAAGTTCACAGTAGGAGAAGAGTCAGGTGTAGAATGTGAATCAGTTGGACCTGATGCTAAACGCGGACGACGACGATAAGTCAAGAGTGGTGTTCTTGTGGCTGGGGATCTAGGAGGAGCAACACTAGATTCTCAACGGTCGGTATGGATAAGACTTCTGTGACTGAGGATACTAGGAGGAGCTATAGTAAACTCCTCAAGAGTCGGTATAGGTAAGACCTTAAATATATCAAGGTGGTCAAAAGAGGTAAAGTAAGGTCGAGACTCGAAAAATATGACATCAACGGATATAAGGTACCTACAAAGATCAGGTGAGTAGCAAGTAGCAACGATATCCCTTTGGAACTGGAGAATAACCAAGGAAGACACATTTGGGAGCACAAGGACCTAACGTATCTTTCCCTGGAGCTAAGTTATGGACAAAACATGTGCTCCCAAAAATACGAGGTGAAAGAGAGTATACGGGTGACTGAGGAAACAATACTGAATGCGGAATCTGACTCTGGATGGAAGATGAAAGCATCCGACTATTCAAATAACAAGCCGTGAGAACCACATCGCCCAAAATGTAGCGGAACATGGGACTAAATAAGAAGTGTGCGAGCAGTCTCAGTGAGGTGCATATTCTTTCTCTCAGCTACCCCATTCTGCAGAGGGGTATACGGACAAGATGTTTGATGAATGATTCCCTGAGAAGTCATAAATTGTTGAAATTAAGAGGATAAGTATTTTAAGGCATTATCAACTGTGAATGGTGCGAATAGATATGCCAAACTGATTTTTTATTTCAGCACAAAAACTCTAGAATATAAGAAACAACTCATAGCGATCTTTCATTAGTAAAATCCAAGTACATCTTGAGTAATTATCAATGAAACTAACAAAATAATGAAATCCTAAGGTTGAACGGACTCTACTAGTATGTCAGAATGAACTAAAGAAAAAAGAGACTTTGCCCGACTCTTAGCACTAAGCGGAAAGGTGACTCGGGTATGTTTCCCTAGTTGACACGACTCACAATCTAATCTAGACAAACTAGAGACTAGGCACCATCTTCTGAAGCATGGATAAACTTGGATGCCTAAATGTCTGTGAATTAGGTCGGGAGAATCTGTAACAAGACATGTTATGGAGGGATTGAGTGAGTCAAGGTAGTAAATGCATTGTGATTCACGCCCTGTGCCAATCGTCTGTAATAAGATCCTGCATAACAAAAGAATCATCAGTAAAATATATACCACAATGGAGGCCACGAGTCAACCGACTAACAGATGCAAGATTAAAAAGACAACCAGGAACATAAAGAACAAAATCTAAAGTGACAGAGGATAGGGGATTAGCTTGTCCAACTCCTTTTGCTTTTGTTTGGACTCTATTTGCTAAGATAACATTGGGAAGAGATTGTGAATAAACAATATTTGACAAAATAACCTATTGCCTCCATGACTCACTGTCAAAGAGTAGTAGATTGAGAAACACAAACAAAGGAATTGTCAGCAACAGAAGTATCAGTCTGAGCAACAAAGGCTATTTGTGGAGGTGTCTGCTTACTTGATCGATACTAAAGAAACTCATTATATTTCCCTCCTGATAAAGAAAATCCCTGGTTACATGCAGTCTCGATTTGAGCAACATGGGTATTTTTAGGTGGTCGACCATGCAAAGAGTAACACACATCACGAGTGTGTCCAAGGTTATTACAATAAGAATACTTAGGTCGAGATCTTCCAAAACGGCCTCCTTCTTGTCTATTCTCCATAGTCTGAGATGCCCGATTTTCTACTGTATGGGATGCGAGAACAGAGAAATTAGCTGTCTGTGATGAGATCACTATGTGAGTGGGCACAGTAGCAAGGCGAAGTAATCGAAAGAATAATTCATATCAACTGTAGGGAGAGTCGGACTAGCCAAAATTTGGTCGCGTACTGAATCAAGGTCATTAGGAAGTCCAGCGAGTGTAAGAACTAGAAACATCTTCCATCGTTGCTCTTGTTGCTTTTCAACACTAGCAGAAACTGGCATCAACTTCTCAAATTCCTCCATGATTGCCTATACTTATCCCAAGGAAGTAGACATATCCAATATATTTCTTCAAATTTGTCATCCGCGATATCACATCATAGAAACAAGATATGTCATTAGTGTATAAAGTGCGAGTTTTTTCTCAAACTAAATGACATGTCTGGAATGGACGAAACAAGGGCTTCAATTTGGAATAAATAGATTGCCACAGGATACTACGTAACTGAGCATCAATCTTCTCCCAAAGTGCTTTGGCCTTTTCATCTTCCTCACTAGCCTTTTTGGTTAAGTGATCTTGAACACCTTGACCCTTGTATCACAACTCAATTGAGGAAGCCCAACATAAGTAGTTTGAACTTTCCATTAAGGGTTCTAAAGTAATCATAACACCTGAACTTCCAATTCTCTGTGTTTTTGGAACCAAAAATATCCAACCCTAGAGACATGATAAGATTGAAGAGAGTTCTAGCAAATATCAACAAAAACAGAAAAAAAGCAAACGATAATCACTTTAACTTGCCGAAAAATTCCAAAATTCTCGGAATCTGTAGGAAATAGTACTGGTGGACTCGGAATCATCTCACAAGCAACACGTCCTTAAGAAATTTGTCAAAAACTGACCGGAAAGTGCTTCACGCGCCGGAGTCGAGGTTCTTACTGGCTCGTGGGAGCACGTGGAGGGGGCTTTGCCAGAGAATCTTACTAAGGTTTGGTCGCTTGTGATAAGGAACCTTGTGGTAGTGTTGGATTTTGCACAACACTGAGGAAAAGAGAGATAACGCAAAGCTGCCCTAAAAGGTCGCCGGAAATTGAAGCACGTCGACTGCTTGTCTGGGTTTTCTTTCCCAGATGTTTTCTCACTGCCGCTCTGATACCATTTGAGAAATAATGACACGGAAAAATTGTATTATTGATAATTGTTTTATAATAGCCCTATTTATATACAATGTTTACATAGTACAATATAGCAATTTTTGGATATGGGCCAATATGTATTACAACTAACTATCTAACATAAGGTTTTATTTTATGTGATCATATCTTTTCTGTTATTAGTTGAAAATAAAATAGTGATGATTTTATCTTAGATATAAGGTTATGTCCAAGCTTATACTCTTAACTAAAGACAAGGTTTATAGTGGTTTGAAGAGTTCTAACTAGTTCAAAACTTGCTATCGAATAAATAGGATAATAGGACCTCAAACTTTGTTTAAGACACTTGAATTGAGTACCATTTTATGAATGGATCCCTTTCTATTCTTCTATGTCATTCCTCCAATTTCTGTATATCCTTCTCCCCTCTATCAATTTTGGTGTGAACTCAAGTTATAATTCATTAGGCTACACCCACTACTTATAAAACAACCCATTCGTCTACTGTAATGAAGATTTGAGATTAGCTCAGTAAGAATGTTAGAGGAGAAGATGAACGAGTAGGTTCTAGAGAAGAATCTCCATTGAGAGTAATCTGAGCTAAGATATTTCCAAATCTTAAAATAATACAATGAGTTATGGTCTATATATATACACTACAACTAGCTGCAACTAATTCTCCTAATTCTTCCGTTAACATCTACAATGCCCAATCCCATAATTAGTTATAACTAACTAACAACTACTAAAAAACTAATCCTTCTACCTCGCGTGCTAGTCACGTGCTTGTTCCTTTCCTCAATACTCCCACTCAAGCTAGGTGGTGCAAATAGATTGAGCACTCCTAGCTTGCTCATTAGGTATTCATATCGTGATCTTCCCCGGGCCTTTGTAAACAAATCTGCTTCTTGATCTTTTAACATCACATACTTGGTTCTGACAATCCCTTGTTGAATTCTCGCGCTGATGAAATGTAGATCTATCTCTGTTTGCTTTGTACGTTCGTGGAATATGGAATTTGCAGCAATTTTGATTGCTGCTTTGCTGTCACAGTGTAATTCCACTGGCAATTCAACCTCTGCACCTTATTCTTTGCACAGTCCTGTTGGCCATAGGATCTCTGAAACTGCAGCAGCCATGCTCCGGTATTCTGCTTCTACTGAGCTTCTCGATATTGTGCATTGCTTCTTTGATTTCCAAGATACTAAAGAATCTCCCAGCTTCATCACATATCCTGTTACTGATCTTCTTGAGACTGGGCATCATGGGCATCAGCATCACAAAAGGATGTGAGCTTTGTAGACTGTTTTGAGCTCATTAGCAAAGGATGTGAGCTTTGTAGACTGTTTTGAGCTCATTAGCAAACCCAATCCTGGAGCACCTCTTTTATATACCTGACAACTCTGGCTGCAGCTTCCATGACTTCTTTGGGCAATGCATGAACTGACTTAGTACATGCACTGCATAGCATATGTCTGGCTTGTCACGGTGAGATACAACAGCTTCCCACCAACCTTTGATATGGTCCTGCATCTGCCAACTTCTTATCTTCTTTCAAGTTTATGCGTTGATCATACTCCACAGTAGTGAGTTTCCGATTGCATTCCATTGGTGTAGTTGCTGGTTTTGATCCTGCCAATCCAAGATCAGTGATCAATTCCATTGTAAATTTTCTTTGATTCATCAATATCCCTTCTCTTGACCTTGCTATTTCAATTCCAAGAAAAAACTTCAACTCCCCAAGTCTTTGATTTTAAAGTTACACTGCAATATGGACTTTGCCTCTGAAATTAGACAGTGATCATGCCTGGTTATGAGAAGATCATCCACATATACCAAAATGATCACTAATTTGGTGCTGGTGCCTTGCTTCTTTGTGAGCAAGGAATAATCAAAGTGACTCTGCACAAAACCTGAACTGAGCAATGCCTCGGTCAATTTTAGATTCCACTGTGTTAAAGCTTGCTTCAACCCATAAAGGGATTTCTGCACATGTAGACTTCTTCGGTGAGGTCTTCTTGAAGAATTGTAAACATCCATTTTGTACAAATTCCAGTTGTTTGCTGCTGACAAAGCTAGAAGTACTCTCACTGTCACCATCTTGACTATAGGAGAAAAAGTTTCCTTTAGCCACTAGTTGTGTCTTGTATCTTTCATCCTCTCCATTGGCTCTATACTTTACTTTGAACACTCATTTACACCCAATAGGAACCTTCTGGCTGGTAAGTCTTCTAGTGTCTAAGTTCCATTTTCTTTGAGTGCAGTCAACTCTTGGTCCATGGCTTCAATCCACTTGGGATCTGCTGTTGCTTCCTCATAGCTCACAGGCTCCTTCAAGTGTGTAATTTTGGATAGGTAGGACTTATACTTGGCTGAAACACCAGCATGACTCAAGTAGTCTTGCATTGGATACTTGCAAGGGTGCTTCCCAGCAGAACCTGTCATTGACCCATTGCATACATAATCTTGCATCCACACAGGCTGTGCCTGATTTCCTGATCTGACCATCTATATTGTTGAGTGTAATTGCATCTGAAAATGATTCTGCCTGTGGCTGTGCATCTTCAAAACCCAGTGAATGTGGTGAGGATGGTGCCTCTGGGTGCCTCTGCAGCAGGTGATGCTTCTTGAGAGAGTGTTATTTCATCTATAGGTGCTGTTGCTGTTGGACCATCATCACTGTTAGCAGATGTATCATTACTGCTAGCAGATGAATCAAGCACTCCATTGGGAAAAATCTGCAGCTTTCCTTCCTTTAGCAGCTGAAAAGGGCAGATGTGTTCCATGAATTTGACATCCCTGCTAATAAAGAAAGTGTTAGTTAGGATATTATACAGTCTGTAGCCTTTCTGGGATGATGAGTATCCCATCAGTACAGCCCCAATAGATCTGGCTGCAATTGTCTCCTCCTTCTACAGCTTTAGCAAAACAAAGGCATCCTATGGATCTCATGTGCTGCAATGATGGTACTTTCCCATGCAACATCTCATAAGATGATTTTCCTGACAATACTGATAAAGGAAGTCTGTTGATCACATAAACTGAGGCCTGCACACTCTCTCCCCAGAACTTAAGAGGTAGATGACCCTGCAGTCTAATGGCCCTAAGCTACTTCTAATATGTGTCTTTGTTTCCTTTCTACTACCCCATTTTGCTGTGGGGTGTGTACACATGAACTTTGATGGATCAATCCATATGAGTGGAACAAATTGTTGCATTCAGAATTAACAAACTCAGATCCTTTGTCACTTCTTAAAATTTTCATTGTTACACCAAATTGAGTCTTTATTAAAGCTAGAAATTGTCTCAAGCGTACAACCACATCACTCTTGAGACTTAACAAGTAAATCCATATCATCCTACTGCAGTCATCTACTATAGCAAGGAAAAATTTATGTCCATTGTGAGTTGGCACTCTATATGGGCCCCATACGTCTACATGAATCAACTCAAAAGGCTTATTTGATCTACTTGTACTCTTTGGGAAAGACAATCTTCCTTGTCTAGCTAAAGGACAGATTGTACAATCCCTTATTCTATCATTACTAGTCTTGAACTTCATGTTTGGAATCTTCTTTACTTCTTTGTCTGGAGCATGTCCAAGTCTTCCATGCCATACTCCCAAGTCCTCCTCCTTTATAGAATCATCATGTAAGTGTATAGCCTGCAGCCTTGGCTTCAACTTTCTGGTTCCTTACCAATACCCTTCACTTTCCCACTGTGAAGGTCCAGCATGATCCAAAAACCAGGATAGAAGGATATGAAGCATCTTAAGTCCCTTGTAAGTTCGGAAACGGAGTGTAGGTTGTGATTCAAAATTCTGGAATATAGAGCACATTCTTAATGATCCCACTTTCACTAATTTTACACAATGCATAGTCTTAGTTCCGGTTAGCTGAATTGAGATCAAGGAGCTGCCTGGAGTGTCGCATAGTTGTAGCTACAGGGGATGATGATTGTCTATGGTTGTTCCTGTGCTGGTTCCAGTTGAGGTTTCTTCTCCAATCGCCATAGCTGACATATTCAAGTAATCTAAGTCTTCGTTTTCACGATTTACAAGATTGCCGGTCGCAAATTGAAAATCGCAAACCCTAGCTCAATCGATTGAGAAAATCCCAATCAATCTGCAACAAAATGACTTTACATAAATCAGAAGATGATAATTGCAGTGAGCATGAATCTATCTCCCGCGCTCTGATACCATAATGAAGATTTGAGATTAGCTCAGTAAGAATGTTAGAGAAGAAAATGAACGAGAAGGTTCTAGAGAAGAATCTCCATTGAGAGTAATCTGAGCTACGATATTTCCAAATCTTAAAACACTACAATGAGTTATGGTCTATATATACACACTACAACTCGCTGTAACTAATTCTCCTAATTCTTCCGTTAACATCCGTGAGAATGCACGGGAGAAAATCTATTATTGATGTTAATTGTAATACAATGAACCCTATTTATTAGTACACATAATATACAACCTACTCTTATTACCTATAGGACTAGAACTAATTACATATATATTCACATAGCTATTCTAACACTCCCCCTCAAACTGGTGCATACGAATCATATGTACCAAGCTTTATACATATATAACTAATACGAGGAACAGTGATGGACTTGGTAAAAATATCTGCAAGCTGATCATTCGACTTCACAAACTTTGTAGTAATATCTCCCGAGAGTATCTTTTCTCTGACGAAGTGACAGTCAATCTCAATATGTTTAGTTCTCTCATGGAACACCGGATTCGATGCAATATGAAGGGCAACTTGATTATCACACACAAGTTCCATTTGGCTGATCTCACCAAATTTCAACTCCTTGAGCAACTGTTTGATCCAAACTAGCTCACATGTTGCCATAGCCATTGCTCGATATTCTGCTTCTGCACTAGACCGAGCAACGACATTCTGTTTCTTGCTCTTCCAAGACACCAAGTTACCTCCTACTAAAACACAATATCCAGTCGTACAACGTCTATCAGAAGGTGATCCTGCCCAATCAGCATCTGAGTATCCAACGATCTGCTCATGGCCTCGATCCTCAAACAATAGTCCTTTGCCTGGAGCTGATTTTATATACCGAAGAATGCGGACAACCGCATCCCTATGACTATCACAGGAAGAATCCATAAACTGACTTACAACACTTACAGGAAAGGAAATGTCAGGTCTAGTCACTGTGAGGTAATTTAATTTACCAACCAGCCGCTTATATCTTGCAAGATCGCTACGCGGCTCCCCCTGCCCTGGCAGAAGTTTAGAATTCGGGTCCATAGGAGTGTCAACAGGTCTATAGCCTGCCATTCCTGTCTCCTCAAAAATGTCTAAGGCATACTTCCGTTGTGAGATCACAATACCTGAGCTAGACTGAGCAACCTCAATACCTAGAAAATACTTTAATCCGCCCAGATCCTTAGTCTGAAAGTGCTGAAAGAGATGTTGCTTCAACTTAGTAATACCATCTTGATCATTGCCGGTGATAACAATATCATCAACATAAACCACCAGATAAATACAGAGATTTGAAACAGAATGCCGATAAAACACAGAGTGATCAGCTTCACTACGAGTCATGCCAAACTCCTGAACTGAACTTACCAAACCAGGCTCGAGGAGACTTTAGACCATAGAGGGACCGGCGCAACCGACATACAAGGCCACTAGACTCCCCCGAGCAACAAAACCAGGTGGTTGCTCCATATAAACCTCATCTCAAGGTCACCGTGAAGAAAAGCATTCTTAATGTTCAACTGATAGCAACATCCATGGATAGAAAAAGGCGGACTGATGCTATTTTAGCCACAGGAGAGAAAGTATCACTGTAATCGAGCCCAAATATCTGAGTATACCCTTTGGCAATAAGACGAGCCTTAAGTCGATCAACCTGGCCATCTGGACCAACTTTGACTGCATACACCCAACGACAACCAACGGTCGATTTGCCCAAAGGAAGAGGAACAAGCTCCCAAGTACCACTCGTATGTAAAGTTGATATCTCGTCAATCATAGCTTGTCGCCATCCTGGATGAGACAGTGCTTCACCTGTAGACTTAGGGATGGAAACAGAGGACAAAGATGATACAAATGCACAATGGGGTGATGACAGACGATGGTAACTTAAACCGACATAATGGGGATTAAGATTAAGTGTGGACCGTATACCTCTCCGTAGTGCAATCGGTTGACTAAGAGGAGACAAGTTCGCAGTATTAGCAGGGTCAGGTGCAGGACGTGAATCAGGTGGGCTTGATGCTGGGCGCGGACGACGATGATAAGTCAGGAGTGGTGGAGCTGCAGAATGTTGAACTGTACTAGGTGGTGGAACTGGAGCTAGAGGTGGTGGAGCTGCAACTAGAGCTGTAGGTGGTGGAGCTGGAGTTGTAGAGGAAGATGAATTGGAGATAGTGACTGAATCTCCAAAAGATAGAACGGGTAGCACCTTAGAAATATGTAAGTGATTACCTGGACCTGTGAAATATGATTGAGTTTCAAAGAAGGTAACATTAGCGGACATAAGGTAGCGCTGGAGGTCAGGAGAAAAACATCGATATCCCTTTTGCGTTCTCGAGTAACCCAGAAATATGCACTTAAGAGCACGAGGAACTAACTTATCTTTTCCTGGAGTAAGGTTATGAACAAAACACGTGCTCCCGAAGACATGGGGTGGAAGAGAGAACAAAGGTAAGTGGGGAAACCGTACAGAGATTGGAACTTGATTCTAGATAGCTGAAGATGCCATATGATTAATAAGATAGCAAGATGTAAGAACTGCATCCCCTCAAAAATGCAATGGAACATGAGATTGTATGAGTAGGGTACGAGTAGTTTCAATGAGATGTCTATTGTTTCTTTCAGCTATCCCATTTTGTTGAGATGTGTACGGACAAGATGTTGATGAATAATCCCATGAGAGTTCATAAATTGCTGAAATGGGGAAGACAAATACTCTAGGGCATTATCACTATGAAATGTGCGGATAGAAACCCCAAATTGATTTTCAATTCAGCGTGAAAGGTCTGGAAAATAGAAAACAACTCAGACCGATTTTTCATCAAAAATATCCAAGTACACCTGGAATAATCATCAATGAAACCGACAAAGTAGCAGAATCCCAAGGTAGAACTGACCCGACTAGGACCCCAAACATTTGAATGGACTAAAGTAAAAGTTGACTCCGCTCGATTATCAAGACGCCGAGGGAAATGGGAGCGGGTATGCTTACCGAGCTGACATGACTCACACTCTAGAGTGGACAAGTGAGATAAACCAGGTACCATTTCTAAAGTTTTGACAAACTGGGATGTCCCAACCGTTTATGTAATAAATCTGGTGAATCAGTAACAGGACAAGTTATTGATGGAAGACAAGATGTGAGTCCATGTGATTTTGCAAGGATAAGGTAATAAAGTTCATCTGATTCACGCCCGGTACTAATGATCCGCCCTACACTGCGTTCCTGTATAAAAACAAGGTCATTAATGAATAAAACAAAATATTTAAGTGATTTGGCTAAGCGACTAATGGCTATGAGGTTAAAAGGACTACCGGGAACATAAAGAACTGAATCTAAAGGTAGGCAAGGAAGTGGACTTGCTTGACCTATTCCAGTTGCCGTGGTTTGAGACCCGTTGGCCATTGTGACTGTTGGAAGAGATTGAGAATACGAAACAGTAGTGAAAAAAGATTTATTACCAGAAATGTGATCAGATGCACCTGAATCAATGACCCAAGACTCGGAGGTTGAAGATTGGGAGACACAAGTCACGCTACTACCTGTTTGAACAATAGAGGCTATCTCTGAAGGTGTTTGTTTACATGCTTTGTACTGAAGTAACTCAATATAATCCGGTAGAGAAACCATCCAACTATTCATGGTATTGGATCCCATTCTGCTACAACCAATTTTCTCAAATTCTTGACAAGTTAAGCTGGAGGCTTATTCCTTCCTCTTTTTTTTTTTGGAAAACACTGTTCATTCACCGGAAAATTAAAAAGTTGTCGGAATTTGGTGTAACGTGGATGGGTAAGCTCGGAAATACCTTGCGACCAAACTGTCCTCAAGAAGTTTTGTCGGAAAGTGGCCGGAAATCCCTGTACGCGACGGCGCATGGGGCTGACGCGCTGGCGAATCTGTCGCTTTTTTGGGCGCATGGGAGCGCGTGTAGGGTCCGTTGCCGGAGATTCTTGCTGGGGTTTGCTCCAAACTGTCCTGAAGAAGTTTTGCCGGAAAGTGGCCGGAAACACCTGCACACGACGGCGCGTGGGGCAGACGCGCTGGCGAATCTGTCGCTTTTTTTGGGCGCATGGGAGCGCGTGTAGGGTCTGTTGCCGGATATTCTTGCTGGGGTTTGCTCGCCGGAGGGTGCTTAACCTGGTGGTGGTGTTGGTTTTTGCACTACACCAACAGAAAAGAGATTGACGCCGGACAACCACTGGAATTCGCACAGTGACCCCCCCCCCCCCTCGTTTTTTTTTTTTCCTTCCCGGAGTTGCTGGTATTTTTGCACAGGGATGAATCTCTCACATATGCTCTGATAATATGTGAGAATGCACGGGAGAAAATCTATTATTGATGTTAATTGTAATACAACGAACCCTATTTATAAGTACACATAATATATAACCGACTCTTATTACCTATGGGACTAGAACTAATTACATATATATTCACATAGCTATTCTAACAACATCTACAGTGCCCAATCCCATAATTAGTTATAACTAACTAACAACTACTAACAAAATAATCCTTGTGCCTCACGTGCTAGTCACGTGCTCGTTCCTTTCCTTAATATACTGCCCACAAATAAAACAACCTTATCACTCAACCAACATCTTCATTATTTTCATTTGTGGTATGAGAGGTGTCTCATTCAACGAAAGAATCAACTACCACATTTTGTTATTTAAGTCTTTTGGGAGTTACACCAACAATCTCACTCATCAATGCCGAATTTTCCTATCCGGAGAGAATGATATTGATTGTGAAACTATTATTTATCTTTATTTGATAGTTACAAATAAGATTAAGATAATCTTGTCGTAAGGATAAGGTTTTATTTTATCGTATCTTTTTAGTTATTACTTAGAATTAAATAGAGATAACCTTATCTTAGAATTTAGATTTACCCAATTTCATCTTTTTAGTTAGAGATAGAGTTATAGTTTCTAAAAGTTGCAATCTGTCTATCTTAAATATGATAGCATCCTCGGGAGGTCAACTACAAGTCAAGTAAAGTGGGGAAAAATAGACCTTTGAGTAGAAACTTTGGCAATATTGGAGGATATGAAGTCTAGTTCAACTGAAGTGCTTGGAAGGCTAAAATATGAAGATTTGCTTGTGAAGGAATTCAAATGGATCCAACTTGAATCCTCATGCCTTGGAAGAGTTTGGAAGGCCTCAAAAGAATTTCAACTTGTTGGAGGTTCACAATAGTTCTTAAAGTGTCACATCTTGATCACATGCCACTTAAGTTATATTATTAGCTTTAGTTGCTGGTTTCCTTGTTTAGGCACGTGGGCCTAATGTAGAAAGGCTTACCGATTCCTTTTGTTAGAAATAGTCTCTAAAACATGAGAGGCACTAGGTACATTCTCTTTGGTGAGGCTTAAGAAACCCTAATGATTCTTGAAGAACTCTGATACGTAATCATCACAATTAGGGGAAGTAATCATTATCCATAGTTAAATGCTGAAGAGTGGTCGAGTAGTAGTTAAAACTGTTCGTTGAAGTTAGTTGAAGGTTGTTAAGAGCGGCACGTGTGGGTCATGTGACTTCTAGAAGTTAGTTAAAACTAACTAACTACACATCACGTGGATTCCACCTATATAGCTCACAAAACTCTCCTGTTGTACTCAGCTATTGTTCTGAAGATTAATAACATTCTCTCTTTTCTCTTCTCTCAAATCGATAGAGCTTCATTGAGCTCTTGGAACCACTGTTCAATAGTAGTTCTTCACGTTACTCTTTAGGTGTTCCTTTCTCTTTTCAATTCCAGAAGTTCTAGTGCGTATCATTGGTATCAGAGCAGTGATTCCTTGGCTGTGACAATGGGTGATCATAGCACGCGAATGGCAGAATTACGCAAGGATGTTGATAACCTCAAAGGCTCTGTTGATTCTGTAGTTCACACAGTTGCAGAATTGACCACTTCAATGGAAGCAAAATTTGCCCAAGCATTAGAAGAGATTAAGAAGATGATACTTGTCAATGGTGAGAATCATGTGCAGAATGAACCAGTAATTGATAGAGGTGAGGAGATTTTGAGAAATCGCGCAGAGAATTGAGTAGCCACAGCTGTCGAACATCAACCTCCCTTTAGGAATTCAAGTGGATATGGCCATTTCCAAATTTGATGGAACTGGGCTGAAGGATTGGCTCTATAAGTGTGAGCAATTTTTTGACGTGGACGAGACTCCTAAAGATTCAAAGGTGAAGTTAGCTTCTTGTAAAATTGAAGGCCGTGCTCTTCAATGGCATCAAGGATTCATGAAATCAAGGGTTACAAGAGAATGGCCTCGCTGGGGGAGTACGTAGGGTGTCTTTATTTTAGATTTGGAGCAGAGTTGTTTGACGATCCAATGGGAGATTTCAAAGACTTAAGGCAGGTAACAACTGTTCACGAATACATTGATCTTTTTGATGAATTGCTTAATCGAGTAGAATTGCAAGATGAATATGTTGTTAGTTGCTTCATAAGGGGGCTGAAACCTGAAATTGGACTGCCGGTTAAAATGTTGAATCCTAGATCATTGGCCAAAGCCATTAGCCTAGCAAGAATACAGGAACAAACTTTAGAAATCCAAAAACAAGTTTTCTTTTCAACACCTATTTTGCCAAACCCCAGAAATAATCCCAGAAGCCTTCCTGTAAAACCATCTTCCTCTTACCTTGGACCTAACCAACCTCTCACCCAAACCACTGCTAAGAAATTCCCAAAACACCAACACCCTAACACCATTAATCATAAACTACCCTATAAAAATGCTAAACTCTTAACTCATGCTGAAATGGAGGAGAAGAGGAGTGAGGGATTATGTTTCAACTGTGATGAGAAGCACACTCAAGGCCACATCTGCAAGAAGAGAAGACAATTCTTTTCTAGGGAAGTGGATGAGGGCATTGAACCAATAGAGTTAGAGCAAGAAGTGATGTTGGATCCTGCAGAGTTATTGACCATGATAGCACAAGGTTTAGAAACTGATTTTGAAGGTTCTATCCTGCCCCATGTATCTGTGCATGCTATGAATGGTATTCATGATTTTAGAACCATGAGAGTGACCGTCTCTATTAAAGGAAAAGCAGTACATGTACTTATTGATACTGGCAGCACCCACATTTTCTTGGATCTCAATACTGCCAAGAGATTGGATGTGCTTTGAATGCCATCTCACCATTTGCAGTTTCGGTAGCTGATGGTAATAAAGTACATGTTAGAAATATGCTTTAGAAGCTAAAAATAGTAAAATTATTTTACTCTTTCAGCTTAAGAGTTATTTACTGCAGTATTTAGTTTGAATTTGAAATAATTTTGAACTAGTCTCTAGGAGTTTGTTATTTTCAGCACATTTTGTGCTGATTTTTAGGTCTTTTAAGTTAGTATTTCTCTTATAAATTGTAGTCCAAATGCAGTAAAATTAAATAGAATTTTCAGCTTCAGTTCCTTTTACATCTATTCCAGTATACTCTTTTTATTTTCTTGTCATCTTCCCCAGTTATTTCCCTTAATTTCTTTTATCAAGAACCAACAATTGGTATCAGAGCCATTTTCTTAAGGGACCTAAGTAAATCTTTTCTTGAGTGAGATGGAGACTGAAACGAGTTTTTCTCAATTGGCTCCTCCAGTCTTTGATGGTGAAAATTACCAATTGTGGGCAGTGAGAATGGAGACTTACTTGGAGGCTTTAGATCTTTGGGAGGCCGTGGAAGAGGATTATGATGTTCTTCCGCTGCCTAACAATCCCACGGTGGCCCAGATCAAGAGTCACAAGGAAAAGAAAACCAGAAAATCAAAGGCGAAAGCAACTTTGTTTGCTGGTGTGTCTGCAACAATTTTCACGAGAGTTATGGCTCTCAAATCAGCAAAAGAAATCTGGGATTATCTGAAGGGAGAATATACAGGAGATGAAAGAATTCGAGGCATGAAGGTGCTGAATTTAATAAGGGAATTCGAGTTGCAGAAAATGAAAGAATCTGAGACCGTCAAAGAATACTCAGATCGGTTGCTTGGCATTGTTAACAAGGTAAGGTTGCTTGGCACTAAATTTAAAGATTCAAGAATTGTTGAAAAAAATTCTTGTTACGGTGCCTGAAAAATATGAAGTATCCATAACTAACTTAGAAAATACAAAGGACCTATCCAAGATTACCTTGGCAGAATTGTTAAATACATTGCAGGCACAAGAGCAAAGGAGGCTTATGAGGCAAGATGGTATGGTTGAAGGAGCCCTGGCAGCCAACCACAAAACTCAAAGCAAGGGTAATAATGTTAAAAAAAATTACCCGCCTTGTCAGCACTGTGGCAAAAAAGGTCATCCCCCATTCAAATGTTGGAAGAGGCCAGATGCGAAGTGCAAAATTTGCAACCAACTTGGTCATGAAGCTGTAATTTGCAAAGGCAAATATCAAAAGCATGAAACAGATGCCCAAGTCGCCAAGGAAGAAGAAGAAGATCACTTGTTTGTGGCAACTATTCTTTCAACCAAAAAATCTGATTTTTGGTTGATTGACAGTGGTTGTACAAACCACATGACATATGACAGAAATCTTTTCAAAGAGTTCACGTCTATAGGAAATAAGAAAGTCAGAATTGGAAATGGTGATTATATTCTTGCTAAAGGAAAAGGAATTGTTGCAATCCCAACAAAGTCAGGTACTAAGACAATTTCAGATGTTCTTTATGTTCATGATATTGATCAAAATTTATTAAGTGTTGGACAACTAATGGAAAAAGGATTTAAAGTATCCTTTGAAGATGAATATTGTTTCATTTATGATGCAACTGGATTTGAGATTTTAAGGGTTAAAATGAGAGGTAAAAACTTCTCATTTGATCCAACCGAAGATGAAGAATGGAGCCCAAAAAATCTACAAAGTGCAGATAATCCTCCAAAAGAGGACATACGTGAAAATGAGACAAAGAAGTTGTCAATATTTCAGAAAAACAAAATTTGGAAGAAAGTTGACAAGCCTCAAGGCAAAATGCAAATGTGGAAGAAAGTTGACAAGCCTCAAGTCAAAATGAAGCCGAAAAAAGAGCCAACTTATTTCATTGACAATCATGAGATACAGCAAAATAGAAAATTGAACTCAATTTACTGCAAGTCCAAAGAGCAGTTGGCAGATTTACGTACAAAGTCGCTTCCAGTTAAAGGTTTACAAGGCATAAATTCAGAATTTGCAGCTTCAAAAGCAAGGAGGAGTGTTAGAAATATGCTTTAGAAGCTGAAAATAGTAAAATTATTTTACTGTTTCAGCTTAAGAGTTATTTACTGCAGTAATTTAGTTTGAATTTGAAATAATTTTGAACTAGTCTTTAAGAGTGAACTAGTCTCTAGGAGTTTGTTATTTTCAGCAGATTTTGTGCTGATTTTTAGGTCTTTTAAGTTAGTATTTCTCTTATAAATTGTAGTCCAAATGCAGTAAAATTAAATAGAATTTTCAGCTTCAGTTCCTTTTACATCTATTCCAGTATACTCTTTTTATTTTCTTGTCATCTTCCCCAGTTATTTCCCTTAATTTCTTTTATCAAGAACCAACAGTACACCGTCACTATGTGTGCAAGAAGTTGATATGGAAAATGCAGGGTGTTTCCTTTGATTCAGACACGTTAGTGCCGCCTATTGGAGGATGTAACATGGTGCTAGGAATCCAATGGTTGATCACACTTGGAGATATCATGTGGAATTTTAGGAAGCTCAAGATGGAGTTCACTATCATGGGCCAAAAGATATCCTTGAGAGGTATCCAACCTCCTACGGCTAAACTAATCCAATCTGGCAAGATGGATAAGTTGCTAGCTAAACCTGCAGAGCTATGTATGATTTCAGTAGGCATTCTAACACAAGAATCAGTAGAGGAAGATGAAGCTCAGTTGGAGACTCAAAGTGAACCTGCGGATCTGCAGCTGGTACTACAGAAATATGGTGATCTGTTTGAAGAGCCCAGCAAACTTCCTCCTTCTAGGATGCATGATCATAAGATTATCCTAAAAGAAGGTACTTCTCCAATCAACAAGAGACCTTATAGGTATCCAACCATCCAGGAGAATGAAATAGAGAAAATGGTGGATGAGATGTTAGCTTCTGGTGTAAGCAGACATAGCACCAACCCCTATTCCTCACCAATTGTGATGGTGAAAAAGAAAGATGGTACATGGAGGATGTGTGTGGATTACAAGGAATCGAATGATTGCACAATGAAGGACAAGTTCCCAATCCCTGTCATTGAGGAACTATTAGATGAATTACATGGAGCTAAGTATTTTTCTAAACTAGACCTTAGATCTGGATACCACCAAATCAGAATGTATGAACTGACATTCCAAAAACTGCTTTTAGAACTCACCATGACCACTATGAGTTCATGGTCATGCCTTTTGGCCTAACTAATGCACCCTCAACATTCCAAAGCCTAATGAACCAGATATTTCATGACTTCCTTAGAAAATCAGTCTTGGTTTTCTTGGATGACATCCTTATATACGGTTCCTGCTGGGCAGTTTACTTAATTCACCTAGAGGAAGCTTTTCAAGTATTGAGATCACATGTGCTATATGTCAAGAAAAGCAAGTGTGATTTTGGACTGAAACAAATAGATTACCTAGGCCATGTAATCTCTGAAAAGGGTGTTGCTATGGACCATCAGAAGGTGGAAGCAGTAGTGAACTGACCTTAACCAACCACCCTAAAGAGCTTGAGGGGTTTCTTAGGTCTCATTGGGTACTACAGAAGGTTTATAAAAGGGTATGGTATGATTGCAAGGCCCTTGCATGACCTGCTGAGACGAGGGAACTTCATCTGGAATTCTGCTACCACTCAGGCAATTGAAGACTTGAAAAAGGCACTCACTACAACACCTGTTCTGGCACTACCTGATTTCACACCAGAGTTTATAATAGGAACTGATGCTTCTGGTTCTTGCATTGGGGCAGTACTGGCTCAAGATAGCAGACCTATAGCCTTCTTCAGCAAAGGCTTAAGCACTATCAGCCTATGAGAGGGAGTTGC
Organism: Nicotiana attenuata; assembly: GCF_001879085.1. Taxonomy (NCBI): domain Eukaryota; kingdom Viridiplantae; phylum Streptophyta; class Magnoliopsida; order Solanales; family Solanaceae; genus Nicotiana; species Nicotiana attenuata. Next base: position 309,315 of record NW_017670448.1, read on the forward strand.
TGGCATTGGTCTCTGCAGTCCAAAAATGGAGACCTTACCTACTGGAGAGACATTTTGTAATCAAGACTGACCACCGTCTCAAGTATTTACTAGAACAGAAAATTACCACTCCCCGCCAACAAAAGTGGTTAATCAAACTATTAGGTTATGATTATACCATTTCTTACAAAAAGGGCAAAGACAACATTGCAGCTGATGCTCTTTCCAAGAAGGAGGATCCAATTGAACTATTCAGCATCTCTGGTGTTTCTTCTGAGCTTTTAGAGGCAGTTAAGCACGGCTGGACCCAAGATCCAGCACTCCAAAAGCTGGTTCAAAGACTACAAACTAGTACCAGTCATAAACCTCACTACTTACTTCAAGGTGGTATCCTTAGTAGGAAAGGAAGAATGATGGTAGGTGCAGATCCTGAACCGAGGAAATGATTGTTGTCATTCTATCATGACAATGCTATTGGAGGACACTCTGGTATCACACCTACCCTCAACAAGCTAAAACATGATTTCTATGATGCAGGATGTGTATCACTGTGTAAGAGAATGTGATGTGTGTCAAAGGTGCAAGGGAGAGAATGTGGCTTACATTGGATTATTGCAACCTTTACGTATCCTTGCAGGAGTCTGGCAAGATATCTCTATAGATTTCATAGAGGGGTTGCCTAAGGCTGCAGGTAAAGACGTCATTTTTGTAGTAGTAGACATTTTATGGCCCTCAAACATCCCTACACAGCCTTAGAGGTAGCCCAAATATTCATGGAAGGAGTATTCAAACATCATGGAATGCCCAGAACCATTGTGTCTAACATGGACAAAGTATTCACAAGCAGATTTTGGCAGGAGCTGCTCAAATTGCAAAAAGTCTCACTTCTGACATCTTATGTCTATCACCCTTGAACAGATGGCCAAACTGAAATTGTCTATCGATGTTTGGAATGCTATTTGAGATGTATGACCTTTGATAAACCAAAGGAATGGCCACACTGGTTGCCTCTTGCAGAATGGTGGTACAACACCACCTTTCACTCAGCTACCAGTATGACTCCATATGAGGCTGTTTATGGTAAGAAACCACCTCCTCTACTTCCTTACCAACCTTTTGATTCCCAGCCGGATGTGATAGACAACAGGAGCTTGCAGGCAAGAGAAGCCACATTAAAAGCTTTAAAGGCTCATCTGGATAAAGCTCAACACAGATCGAAAGTGCAAGCAGACAATGACAGAACTGATATAAGCTATCAAGTTGGTGACTGGGTCTTTATCAAGTTACAACCTTACACGCAACTATCCTTAAAGAACCATTCTTATTAGAAATTATCTGCCAAGTTCTTTGGGCCCTTCCAGATCATTGCCAAAGTGGGACAGGTGGCCTACACTCTAGCTCTACCTCCACACTCTAAGATCCATCCAACTTTTCAAGTGGCCTACACTCTAGCTCTACCTCCACACTCTAAGATCCATCCAACTTTCCATGTCTCACTGCTCAAGAACAAGCTGGGGGGGGGGGGGGGTGTTATTGGTACGTATCTGTATGTAATAATCACAGCTGGGAAAGTAATCATAGTTAAATCCATAGTTAAATGCTGAAGAGTGGTCAAGTAGTAGTTAAAACTGTTAGTTGAAGGTTGTTAAGAGTGGCACGTGTGGGTCATGTGACTTCCAGAAGTTAGTTATAACTAACTAACTACACATCACGTGGATTCCACCTATATAGCTCACAAAACTCTCCATTTGTACTCTGCTATTGTTGTGAAGATTAATAACATTCTCTCTTTTCTCTTTTCTCAAATCGATCGAGCTTCATTGAGCTCTTGGAACCACTGATCAAGAGTAGTTCTTCTCGTTACTCTTTAGGTGTTTCTTTCTCTTTACAATTCCAGAAGTTCTAGTGCGTATCAAACTCTACAGATTATTCATTCAAGTGAGTGATTTTCCTTGAGGTACTCGAGGTGCTTTCTTGTTTCTTGATATCTTAGGTTCTTTATTGGTACTCTACGGGAAGTGTTGTGCGTGTATAAATTTCATTGCCATTTGTTGCTCAATTTAGGTTGAAGATCCTTAATCTTGCATTCTAGGTTTAGTTCTTGCCCGTTCTTGAATTCTTGTTCTTGTCCTAGTGTTATTCTTTATCTGGCCTTTCCAATCTGCCTTGTTCTTTCTTTATTCTCTTATTTATTCTGCGTTCTTTTGAGTTTCATCTAGTTTAGGGTTTGATTAAGTGTCTCTTTCAATTCCTGATCATGTACTTGATGTCTTTTTGCAAGTTCTTGAGTCTTTATGCAATCTGATTGTATCTTCTTCTATTCTTTTTCTTAGTTTTTATTCTTTCTTGGCTAAGGTTATTCTTGTTGTTTTCTCCTCTTTTTGGCCGTGGAACCTCCTAGGTTCTCTTTAATCTTGTTCTTGAATTAAAAATTCAAATGAGTTAATACACTGCCCAATCTCCGTGCGCCATCAAAATAGGACCTCTTGTACTTTGTTTGGACACGTAAAATGATGAATTAATATCTTAAGAATTTATCCTCTCTTATTCTTCTTTCATTTTCTGTTTCTCTCTATCATTCTACCCGTTACCCTTTCTCCCTTTTGGTACTATAACACCTCGAGGTGTCATCAATTTTAAGAGTCTACTTTTTATTCTACTTCCACTCAGTGGCTAAGCTAGGAATACATTGTTATATACAAGTTGACTAAAAAAATACTAGATTGTCACACCTTGGATTTTGAATCTGTGACCTAACAAACTTGTTTGGATGGTTGTTATGTGTCATTTCATAATGTATCGTATTGTATTGTATTATATTGTACTGTATTGTTTTGATGAATATAATGTTTGGATAGATTGTATTATTTGTCGTCGTTTCATGATGTCAGAGATCAGCAATATGAAGAATAAACTTACAATATTGCAAAGAAAAGTATGATATTAGGTAGAATTATCTATATTATTATAAAAGCACAAATGTTACAACGCTAAATGTTGAACGACCAAAATATGCTCAAAATATTGATTGACTTTTATGTCCTTTGAAAACTAAAGTACAAATAAGTTTATATCGGATAAAATTGTAATTACATGTAAATTTTAATAATATGATTGCACTAGAACTCTAAGTTCAGCAAAAACTATGATTTCGAACAGTAACTTTTAGCCACTTTCAAATCTATTTTTGGGATTTTGAACCAAATAGATCTCTTTATTAATTTTACCCTATAAGAACTACGTACCCTTCAAAATACTCAATAAATGGTCGAATTAGCTAAAAACAAGATAATTCAATAGCGAACATCCTCATAGATTTACTACTTTCTGACGTTACTATTTGCCTACCGGTGAAAAATTATATACAGAATAAAATATCTAAATAGATCCCAATTAGTCGAATTGCTACAAGTAAGGCATTTAATATTTAGACTCAAAGTATTACCTGGTGAGAAAGTAATGATTTTAGAGGTGAACCATCAAGTACTACCAATAGTTCCAAATTTAACGAGAGTCCTGATAGAATAATACTTATGACATCAAATGGAAATAATTCAGCTAACAAAAGATATGAGAACAAAAATATATCCAACATTCAGTAATTTCTTACTTCATTTCGGAAACTGAGAAAAGCATATAATAAGAGAATTTGGTCATTCATTTAGAACAATTGATTGTCAAGCCCAATGATGACAGTAATGTTAAAAGGCTGCTTAATAAATGAAATATTTATATCATCAAATAAAAATTTGTGCAAAAATACATGATGGACAAAGTAATCTTAGCTAGCACAATATGTCGATCACTCAAATGAGATATTGATTGTCAAATTCCCTAATGAAAGTAAAATATATTTTAGTTTTGACTTCGCTTAAGATGATACCAGCAACTATTACTAGGACAACTATTACTAGGATGAATACTTAAATACTTAGCAACACATAACCTTTCACTACAGAAGTTCCTTGTCATAGATAATAACTTAACAATCGAATGAGTAAAGTGACACCTTCTTGACATAATGACATGAAAAACGTCTTTTATATGAAATTATAGGAAGAAATTTCTTTTCAATTTATCTTTTAATTGTAGCGAGAGATATACGTGCAAAGCACGTACATAGAGACTAGTTATATAAAAAGGTAGGATAGAGGATAAAATAAGATTATTTAATAATAAGGAATGGCAAGGTGAGAGAAAAAAAATAAGATAATGATGCGACCACTCCAAAATCGGCCGTTACATAAAATGACAGTTTTTGTTGTTACGTAATGACGGATTTAACAACAGGATAGAATAAAATTTAAGTAACAATTAAAACAAACATTGTATTTAAAGTAACGATACAATACAATATGTAACAACCATCCAAACAAGCTATGAAGTAATTTTTTAACCCCCTTTGCCATAAAACGTTCTCTTATGTTAAGGGGGTTCAACCATTTATATATAACAAAAAAATTCACTTCTTCCCTATTTACACAATATAATATTCCGGCGAAGGGAATTCACTTGAACCCTCGTACCAACACCTAGCTACACCCCTGCTTCCACCTCATGGGGTTACTTTACTCTAAAGGTCATGAGATATTATTAGTACCAATGTGAAAGATAATAAGGCAGGTTATGATCCGGAATCCTGGCACCATGTAAATGGCCTGAGCTCTGGCTTAGGTTGCTTAATATAATTATTCCTTTAGCATCGGCAGTCTTTATTCCTGCTGAATTGGCCTTTCTATTTTACTCACAAGTTGGCATATACCTTAATTCCAATAAATTTGCCCAAATGAGTGCTGTCCGTTAATAGCCTTGTTATAAGGTGGCAAATCGCTGCAAGTCATTCTACACATGTTAGCACTAACTTATTTCCATAGGACATCCTTAATTACAAGGTGGCAAACCTGGCTGTATGTTTGTAGCTGTTAATGATGTTGATTTTTAAAACTTTTAAGCTAGGTATAAGTCATTTTTAAAAATATTTAGATCACACTAGTTATACGTTAGAACCCAACTGAAGATAGCCTTTGTGAAGTTCACAGCCTTGGTCTTTACTTTGTCATGATAGTAACCACAGAGATTCAGTTCCACTTTTCTAGCAGATTATTAGGACAAAAAAAAGTTTTTGCTTTCTGATATCCATGATGCCTTTGTATTTACTTGATACTGTTTGTTTTTGCTTTTTAGCTGTCTTTAAACCCTTTTGTGGAACTTGTTGATGCTCATATGAACGTAGTTATTATTCCTTAACATTTTTTTTTTGCACACTTCACGTTCATCTACAGCAGAAGCTAAGCCACAATCTCAATCACCTCATTCTGGAAAGGCCTGTAAAACTGGTCAAGGAGGAGGAACTTCTTCGCGGAAAAGGAAGTCCAATGTGAAGCAGCAAGGACGGTATTTATGGAAGAAAGTTCATTCTAACATCAATAATACCGAAGTCCCCGATGCACTCCTAATTAAGGAAGAAAACATAGAAAACAATGAAGCACCAAAAGAACCAGAAAGTTCATTGTTGGAAACTGTTCCAGCATCTGATGACAATGCAACAACCATCACTCTAGCCTGCCAACAGGAACCATCAACTTCTCTCAAGGAATTTCCTGTTGAAGTAGCTCCAGAGGATTTCGATAATTATATTAATTCACTTGATGACATTCTACTTTTGCCTATTCACCAAAGTCCAAGCATTAGCTTTGGCTCTTGGAGAGAAAAAGAAATGACCGAAGCTCGAAAGAAACTTGTTAACCTCCTAAATATTGGTTTTCCCGCTTTATTTACCTCTGAAAAAATTACCGAAATCACAACCTTGTCTTTGGAGCTCCAAAATGATCCTAACCTCAGTGCTAGAGAGCTTTCAATGCTAAAGCTAATCCAAGAAATCCCATTGGCCAGCAACTATTTCCTGAAAGCTAAGCGATTAGCTAAGGAAGCTGACAAATTCTTTGCTGACCTCGAGGCTAAAGTGACTCATGTTTCTACGCTAAGGGATGAATACAATGCCTCAAAGCAAGAAATAGCTCTACTTGAGGTTGAAGACGTGTCTACTTCCTCAGCTATAAAGGAAATTGATGAAAAGATTGCCATCTTGCAATCACGTCGAGCTGCATTATCTAAGGTTGCTGACAGAACTAACAAGAAGATAGCTGAAGCAAAAACAAAGCAAAGAATGATCATGGACAATCTTCCAAAGATAGTTGATGAAATTCAGGTGGCTAACTCCCAAAGCTCAGAATGGAAGCTCAAGAAACAGAAGTCAGCAGAGAAGGAAGTCGAGATATTGACAAAATTTGCTCCACTCAAGGGGTTCTCCATCTGATTTAACTTTCTGTTGTACTTGCCTTCATGTTGATCTATCTGTATCTGTCGTTATATTTGTGATTTCAAGCCTGAGGAAGTTGATTTAACCTTCGTTGCCATCAAGGGGTTTTCTGTAGGTTATCTAGTTTTCATGAATCTCTGGTCCAGAAAGGAAGAAAGAAGACAATCTCTGCTCCTCTATATGATGTGTGGGTATTTCCTATGTAGAACTCTTTCGCTGTAATATCTTGGATAAACCTTCTGCTATTTTGATAAGAAGTGTTTAGGAGAGGTTAATTAGCCAGAAGGGAAGTGCAACTGACTTGCAACTAAAATGCCATTATGAGATATGGACGAAATAGAGAAAGTGTACATTGTCCTCTACGTGTGTTGTTCTAAAAACTTGGTGTATTTTCGTAACTTATCCTATCATGTTTTGCCCTAAAAACTTTGGCAATTTTTTCCATCTTTAGTAGAAGTAGGATTTTTATCCTAAGCTATCCTAAAAGTAGTGGTTTGCTTCTAGGTAGAATTCAGACAACCTATAATCTCAACAATCACAATAATACAGTTACAATTAATAATAGAACTTAGGTTAAAATATATAAACCAGAAGAAACGATACCAGGAAAATATATTGTATTGTAAAGTAACAAATCAGACTGTCTTTTATCACCTCTTAAGGTTGTTGTCTTCCTTTATATTTAAGAAGTGATGTGGTAACTCTTCAATATGGTAAGAGTTTTTGTTCACAAGATGTATCATATGTATAACGTAAAATGGATACTCTACAACTTGCATAATCCCATCTTTACCTAAACATGTTAAGAGTTCTTATTCAGCAGATGTCATTTGTAACTCTTCAAACAAACATAAATTGAAATGGATACTCAACAACAACTTGTATAATCTTATCTTTACCTCATGTAGAGTGTTTTTGCTCACAAGATGTAATCATATATTCAGAGGCCTTAACTTCATTGTCTACCGACTTTCTTTATGTTTGTAATAAAATGAAGAGACGCACAAACTTAGTTGAGTGGAAAGATCAACTAAGAGCCCTTATACAGGTTGAAATAAATTTCTACATTTTCCTTAATGGAAAAAAAAAAAAAAACGTCATCCTTGAGCTGAGATGAGGTAGATGCTCTCAGTCGGGGTGGTGGATAGAACGAGAGTATTCCCTTCAAGACCCTTGCCCATCAAGGGTTACAGTAAATAAGACCTCATTGAAAATGGTCAAAATAATCACTCTATTATTTTCTTATTGTTTAAATGTGTCACATTCGTCCCTATTTACTCTTACCGTTAGGCAAAGTACTAGATTTGCCTTTATTTCAACATGCTAGACACATGGAGGCGTTAAAACATAAGACCCAAACCATTTGAAAACTCAATCCCATTGATATAACTAGGGGTGTACATAGGTCGGGTTGGTTTCGATTTTACAATTACCAAATCAAATCAATTGTGTCGGGTTATTAAATCTAAAGACCCAACCAAACCAATAAAATTCGAGGTTTTCAATCTCGATTTTTCTCGGGTTTTCGGATTTTTTCGGGTTTTTTTCCGGTAAAATCTTCGTAGAACAAAACATATAACTTGTACTCAAAATATTTCTTTAGTCCTAGTAAGATACAACTATATTATTTTCCAAGAAAATAATACCAAATATGAGATGTGTCATGGCATTATCCTAAAATATTCAACAATAAAGACAATAAAATTATGTAATATAAATATTGCTAATTAAAAAGCCATTAAAAAATAAATATAATCTAAAAGTACTAAGTCATGCTAAAATAAGTAGACTAATAAGGGAGTATTAATAATTACATGACTAAACGCTAAAGAAAAAATAAAAATAGGTTATGCATTTTTATCTAAATTATTGCAAAACAAAAATAGATATTCAATACATTCCCGTTCGTACTATTGAACTGCATGTCTTTTGTTAGCATTAGTATTGATTAGATTTTGGTTTGGGCTTTTGTTAGCATTATTTAATGAGAAATTTTCATAAAGCACTATCTTTTAGTAGTAATTAGCCATCTATAGATACCATTTGCTATATTACGGATTATAGATACCTTTTCTGTGGTTATAAGATGTATTTGATGTATTTAAGCTATTGTATTCATGAATACAATAGTAAAAATAGGCGTGAATCAGGGAAGTCCAGCTAATCAGTTGTTGTATTCGAGTGTATTCGAGTGTATTCATGGCGTGAAACATGGGATTACAGCTGGACAGATTATTGTATTCGACTGTATTCACGGCGTGAAACAGGGGATTACATTGTTTTTAAACGGAAAGTGAATCAATTAACATAATAGACTCCTAATATAACTCAACAAACTCAATTATAACACACAAATTTTGTATTTCCAGTTATAAAAAAGATTCTCAACCGAAAAATACCCCAAAAACATAGCAATCTTCAGAGAAATTATATAATACATCTGAATACATAAATTATATTAATTAAAAAAAATATATGAATACATTCATGGCATATAGCGAGACAGTGAATACAATGAAAATACATAGAATACAACGGGATACATTGAAATACAATGAAAAAAAGACAGTGAATACAATGAAATACATGAAATACAGCGAGATACATTGAATTACAATGAAAAAATACAATAAATACATGAAAATATATTGAAATATATTAACAGAAAATCAAGTTGCTCAGCCCCAAACTCCGTCGTCTTTGTTCAAGAACAAACCCTAATTTCTAGTGAATCCGCCGTCGAGCAAAAATCCTGAATCACTGGGGCTGCAACTCTAACAATAACGTTCCTTTTCACCTTCTTCTTTTCCCTTTTAGCCTCTTCTTTATTCCCCAGTTCATTGGCGACATAAGAAATAACTCTATGAAGGAAATTTCCTCCACCAGCCATGGCTGAGATTGCACCAACTATCAACAATTAAGAAAGTGAAGCAATAAATAAACAACTACAGTTTTTTATTAAGAAAAATCGAAAAGGTGAGCAAACGGAACGGACAAGATTGATGAAACCCTAACTTCCTCATTGCTTAAACCAAGTGGGTCGTAGTCTCCTTTTCCTGCTCTTGATTTTCCCATTGCAAAATTAGCACCAGCAGCCCAATTGATTTTAATCGCTTCAGGGAATGGGGGGAAGAGAATGACATGTAACAAAGTAGAGAGAGAAAGAAAATAGTGTAGCTGAATAGCGTATTTAGTGGTTAGGAGTAGGAGGTAACCAAAATTAGATATTTTGCTATAAAAATTAAAAGGTATAGCTTGTATAGCTTCGCCAATTGATTATAACTAGATTGTATAGCTTCGCCAATTGATTATATTAACTATTAACATCAATATTAAATCTATTCATACACAAAATACTTTTTTAAAATATCAAAATAAGAGCATACTTTTTTCAGATATTATTGTGTATGAAGCAAAGCATAATACACGTGCGGATAATAGAAGCTTTGGGTTTATCATATCGGGGTTGAAGGTATGTCTTTTTTTATTTATATTTTCATGTATTTGTCTTCTAGATTGTACTTGCTAGAATTATAATATCAGTTAGTTTAGGAGACAGAATTTCATATTTATAGTTTTCGTTGCTAGATCCCAATTTATTGGGCCTTTCGTTACAATCAAATATAAAGCTCCAAGGGCGTCATATTCTAGAAATAGTAGGCTCTTGTTAATTTTCTGGATTGGTGATGCTTTTTGTAGTTCATCAATCTGCTCGTGAGTTAAATTTTCGACGCACTTACTTTTAATCTTATTTGTATTTTATGTATGACATGATTCATTTTCCTTTAATTTTATACAGCTTTTATGTTTGAGTACGTTGCATTGGGAAACAAATATTGAAATGTCTCTAAATCAATATGATCTAATGTGCTCAAACAAGTCAAACTATTATTTGACATGATTAATATTATTCGCGGATCGTGCGGCTCTAATACTAGTTTCAGCTAATTAAGAAACATGGTCTTTGAAGTTTGTTGCATTCGTCAAAGGACTTCCATTGTTGAAATTTTCATTGAACTCTTTTTTTTTTTCCTTTTTTTCCTCAAGTCTATTTATTTGCAGTGTATTTATAATAATTTATCCTATATTCCCTTGCCTTTTTATTTGAGTGTTTTTTAGTCTAAAATTAAATTTAGTTGCATATAATTCTGGTATCATCTCTTCGTGGTATCAATCTTCCTATTATAGATTTCTGACATACAGCACAACATTAGTTGTATAGATAATGCAAGTCTATTTATTTACAATGTATTTATAATAATTTATCCTTCATTTTCTTGCTTTTTTATTTGAGTGGTTTTGGTCTAAAACTAAAATTAGTTGCATATAATTCTACCATCATTTCTTCGTGGTATCATTCTTTCTATTATAAATTTCTGACGTCCTAATCTCTTTAAAATATCCTATTATAGAGGATAAAGTGAATGATAACATTAGTTTTTGAGGTAAAGCTGTGTATATCTTTGTCTATAAAGTTCAAACAAACTTTATTATTTTAGACATAATATTTTTATTAGGACAACATTCTCACATGTCTTTGTAACGACCTGACTGGTCGTTTTGAGAATTTGCATTTCGCTCGGTAATTTGAGAGCATGAGTAGCTCCGTATGATGTATTATCACTTGTGTGAACCGTCGGTTTTGGTTTTCAGGTTATTCGGAATTGATCTGGAAGAATGAAGTTCATGATTGAAGCCTTAAAGTTAGAAGAGTTGACCAAGTTTGACTTTTGTGAATTTGACCTCGGAACGGAGTTTTGATAGTTCCGTTAGGTCCGTACGGTGATTTTGGACTCGATGTATGCCCGGATTTGCATTTGGATGTTTCTAGAAGGTTTCGACACAAATTGGCGAACGTTGGAAATTTGAAGGTTTGGAAAGTTCATAAGTTTGACCGAGAGTTGACTTTGAGGATATCGGATTAGGATTGTGGTTCAGGGAATTGGATAGCTTCCTTATGTCATTTGGGACTTGTGCGCAAAATTTGGATTCATTCCGAGTTGATTTGGTATGTTTCGGTGCGAGTTTTGGAAGTTAAAAGTTCAAAGTTCAATGATTTTTTATTTGAGGTGCGATTCGTCATTTTTATGTTGTTTGATGTGATTTGAAGCTTCGCATAAGTCCGTATCGTGTTTTAAGACTTGTTGGTATGATTGAATAGGTTCCGAGGGCTCGGGTATATTTTGGATCATTGATTGAGAAACTAGTTAAGTTAATGATTTGGAGTTTCACCATGGTCAATATCGGTTCAAGATGACATCTCTTTGGTGTTTTGAGTGCACGAGCAGGTTCGTAGCGTGTTTTATGATTGAATCGCATATATGGTTTGTGCCCGGGAGGTTCCGAATGCATTTTCGGTGCTAAAACGAAAATTCTTTCGTTGCTGATTTTCTGGTGTAAAATAATTACGAAAATATTATTTTTTATTCCTTAAATTTCAGGACTTCATTTAAAACTTCAAAACATCATATCTCCCTCATTTTAAGGCCAAATTGGGTAATTCAAAAGCCTATCTTGATTGAAATTTCACAAGAAATCTATTGGAGGCATCAAAAGTGAGTTTCTGGATTGTTTGGCATACGAAACAAGATAGAACAGCTGGGCAAAAATATTTAATACTAAGGGTTTGTTTATTTGGTCATATATCGTTTAGTCTCGGAAGGCAGAATAGTAGCCTTACGCAATGCAGAAAAATGCAGAGGGAGACAGTGTTTAGTCTCGGAAGACAGAATGGTAGCTTTATGCAAGAAATAAAACGGCAAATGGTAATAGAGCTTTCTTAGCTGATAGTAGATTGCGATATTGTGACTGTCGGGGACATTGTTGTGTGTGGATAGAAAATGTGAATAAATGCAACGGTTCTGAGAGTTGTATTCCTGAACAATGTTAACCTCATGTATAGTATGTTTGGATGGTTTTTCAATCCAAGTGCATGCATCCAAAGAAAAATCATGAGTTTTGTAAAAGGGTAGGTTAGTTCGTATCCCCGCTGGCTTTGCTTGACTGGCTTGGCTTCGATTTGGTGATACTGTATGTGTTACTGGGATAGTGTTGCTGAACAAAGCAGTTTCAATAATAAACATGCATGATTTGGTAAAAGTATAACATAAATGTATAATAGTTTTTTATATGAACCGACGACTGTGACGCGGTTCGAGACATTGCAACCTCTCTTACTACGGAATTTTGAGGTTCCTCCTCAAAATTCTGCCCCAGTTTAATGGGTTGATGCTTCTGGCTGTTGCTTACGATGATTGGCTGAAATTACTTCGGAATTTTGAGGGTCCTCCTCAAAATTCTGCCCTAATTTCCAATTTCGGGGGGAAATGAAAATTTTATTGAATTGTGACCAAACCCATAGGGCTGCCTACGTATCCCCTCTTAAACGGGAGTCGGGTCACGTAGTTCAATTGCATCATAAAGGGAAAACGTAAAGATCACACATAGTAGCGCTTGACTGCATCTGAATTAATCAGCTTTGGCCAAACTTCTCCGTCCATTTCTGCGAGTGTGAGGGCTCCTCCTGTCAGAACCCGGTGAACCATGTACGGACCTTGCCAGTTGAGAGAGAACTTCCCTTTGGCTTCATCTTGATGCGGAAAAATTTTCTTTAACACCGGCTGTCCCGGTGTGAACTATCTTGGCTTGACCCTTTTGTTGAAGGCTCTGGACATTCTGTTCTGATAAAGTTGACCATAACACACTGCGTTCATTCTTTTCCCATCTATAAGAGCTAGTTGCTCGTAACGACTTTTTACCCATTCTGCATCGTCGAGCTCGGCCTCCTGTATGATCCTTAAGGAAGGAATTTCCACTTCGGCGGGAACGACGGCTTCTGTACCATAAACAAGCATATAAGGTGTTGCCTGGTCGATGTGCGGACCGTGGTGCGATACCCCAATAGGGCAAATAATAACTTCTTGTGCCACTGTTTGTGATTTTCTATCGTTTTCCTCAATATCTTCTTGATATTCTTGTTGGCGGCTTCCACAACTCCATTCATTTGAGGCCTGTAGGCTGTGGAATTCTTGTGGCTGATTTTGAAAGTTTCGCACATTCCTTCCATTAGGTCACTGTTGAGATTGGAGCCATTATCAGTGATGATCGACTCTGGGATACCGAATCTACAAACAATACAGTCGCGGACGAAGTCTGCCACGACCTTCTTAGTCACTGCCCTGTAGGATGCTGCTTCGACCCACTTGGTGAAATAATCGATGGCTACTAGGATAAACTTGTGTCCGTTTGAAGCAGTGGGCTCAATTGGACCAATAACATACATTCCCCAGGAGGCGAATGGCCAAGACGAGCTTGTTGCATTGAGCTCATTTGGCGGCACCTTTATCATGTCGGCATGAATTTGACAGCGATGGCATTTCCAGACGTACTGGATGCAATCTGTCTCCATAGTCATCCAAAAGTAACCAGCCCGGAGTATCTTCTTTGCTAAAACAAAACCATTCATATGTGGACCACAGGTCCCAGCATGAATCTCCTCTAGCAGCTTGGATGCTTCTTTTGCGTCGACACACCTTAATAATCCCAAATCAGGAGTCCTCCTATATAGGATTCCGCCGCTATGAAAGAAATTGTTAGACAACGTCCGCAGCGTGCGCTTCTGGGTATGATTGGCAAGATCCGGGTAATCTCCTTTCGCCAAATATTCCTTGATATCATGGAACCAAGGTTTTTCGTCTGCTTCCTCTTCAACATGGGCACAATAAGCTGGTTGATTATGAATTTTCACCGGTATGGGGTCAATGAAGTTCTTATCGGGATGCTGTGTCATGGATGACAGGGTAGCCAATGCATCGGCGAATTTATTCTGGATTCTGGGAACATGTCGGAATTCTGTCTTTGTGAACCTTTTTCTCAGCTCCTGTACATGATGCAGATACGGGAGTATCTTAGAGTTTTTGGTTGCCCATTCCTCTCGTACCTGGTGTATGAGTAAATCTGAATCTCCAATTATTAGCAGCTCTTGAATGTTCATGTCAATGGCCATTTTGAGCTCTAAGATGCAGGCTTCGTATTCAGCCATGTTGTTGGTGCATGGGAACCTGAGTTTGGCGGACACCGGATAATGTTGACCGGTTTCTAATACTAGGACCTCCCCTATGCCAACTCCTTTGAAATTTGCTGCTCCATCAAAAAACATTCTCTAACCATCATAGGATTCTACAATGTCTTCTCCTATGAATGATACCTCCTCGTCAGGAAAATACGTTTTCAGGGGTTCGTATTCTCCATCCACGGGATTTTCAGCAAGGTGATCTGCTAGTGCCTATCCCTTAATCGCTTTATGAGTTACGTAAACAATGTCAAATTCACTCAACAGAATTTGCGACTTGGCTAGCTTGCCGGTGGGCATGGGCTTCTGAAAGATGTACTTTAAAGGATCCATCCTTGATATGAGATATGTGGTATAAGCACAGAAATAATGCCTCAGTTTCTAAGCTACCCAAGTCAAAGCACAACAGTTGCGATCTAACAGAGAATGACGGGCCTCGTACGAGGTGAACTTCTTACTGAGATAGTAGATGGCCTGCTCCTTTCTTCCTGTTTCATCATGTTGCCCCAGAACGAAACCGAAAGCTCCGTCCAACACCGCAAGGTAGAGTAATAAGGGTCTACCTTGCTCAGGCGGGACCAAGACCGGTGGTGTTGACAGGTACTCTTTGATTCTGTCGAAGGCCTTTTGACAGTCATCGGTCCATTTGGTAGCAGCGTCCTTCTTCAATATCTTAAAGATTGGCTCACAGATGACTGTAGACTGTGCTATGAATCGGCTGATGTAGTTAAGTCTTCCCAAGAAACTCATCACATCCTTCTTGTTCTTTGGCAGTGGTAGTGCTTGAATGGCTTTGACCTTTGATGGATCCAGTTCTATTCCTCGGTGACTCACAATAAACCCAAGCAATTTTCCAGCGGGTACCCCAAATGCGCATTTTGCGGGATTCAGTTTCAGGTTGTACCTCCGCAATCTATTGAAGAACTTCCTCAAATCCTCCATGTGATCACTGGCCTTCTTGGACTTGATGATAACTTCCTCAATTTCAGGTTGTATCATGTCGTGAAAAATAGTATTCATGGCCCTCATGTAGGTGGCCCCTGCATTCTTCAGGCCGAACGACATCATCTTGTAACAATACATTCCCCATGGCGTAATGAAAGCCGTTTTCTCAATGTGTTCCTGATCCATCCAGATCTGATGATATCTAGCAAAGCAATCTACGAATGACTGTAGCTCATGCTTGGCGTAATTGTCGATCAGGATATGTATGTTCGGCAAAGGGAAGTCGTCTTTCGAACTGGCCCGGTTGATATCTCGGTAGTCGACACAGACTCTGACCTTCCCGTCCTTCTTTGGCAATGGCACGATGTTGGCTAACCATGTCAGGTATTCTACTACCCTGAGAACCTTAGCTTTGACTTGCTTAGTGACTTCTTCCTTGATTTCAAACTCATGTCAGGCTTGAACTTCCTGAGCTTCTGCTTTACCGACGGACATGTCGGATCAGTTGGCAGTTTATGGGCCACAATAGACGTACTCAGACCATTCATGTCATTATACGATCAGGCGAATATGTCCTCATATTCCTTTAGAAATTCTGTGTATTCCTTCTTTTCTGATGGCGATAAGTGAACGCTGATTCATGTTTCCTTGACGTTTTCTGCATCTCCGAGGTTAACAACTTCTGTCTCGTCCAGGTTGGACTTAGGTCTGTTCTCAAAGTTCTCAACTTCTTTGACAATCTCCTCTGGTATGTCATCTTCCTCTGAATCAATGTCTGCTTGTTGTGTTGTCTCATTGCATGTCACAGTCATTGGTTCATCAAGATAAGTAATAGTAATGTTGTATAAGTAAAGTAATGAGAGAAAAATAATGAGTGTTGATTCATAAGAAAAGTCGAAATGCTTTGATAAATTTCATAACTGTTTTGAACATTGAAGATCTTATTGCGGGAATAAAAATGCGAAAAAGAAAAAAAATCATCTAGTAAAAACAAAAACAGTGCATGACGCTTGTTTTAGCCTTGCTACCCCGAGGCTCGCCGGGCTCTGGTGGTCCTGATGGTCCAGTTGTTGAGGTATGCTCCTCTACTCACAGCTTGTATGGAAGGACCTTCCTCCCCCTCCTCCTCGAGAACAACACAACAGTCCATGTCATTGTCTTCTAGGAACAAGTTCTTTACCGCAGCAAGTGCTTCTTCTTCGTCTGTCCCATAAACAATGTCAGCTTGTTGGAAAGTCTGCTCCAAAGGCGGTATTTGCTACTCCAGTGGATAGTAAGGACCGCGCCGTGGTGGCGACCAGTTGTTGAATTCTTCCCAGGTGTACTCGTATCCCAGACCGAAAGTAGTATCGTGTTTCTTGAGCTTTATGGGTTTAGCAATCCCCTGGAGGTTCTTGCCGAGCCCCTTGCCAGGTTCGTACCCACTCCAATTCAATATACTCTCGATCTTGTTGTCCCACCATTTATCTTTGTCTACAGCATTGACTCGCTCGATATGGTGGTAGGTCTCTCCACCTAGCTTTCTTCTTCCCCCTATCGCCGGAATGGTCTGACAACAGTATACAAGATTACTGCCGTCACCGTGAATGATCACTTCCTGGTGATTCCATTCAAATTTTATGGCCTGATGCAGTGTTGAAGCTACAGCCCCCGCAGCATGAATCCAGGGACGCCCTAGCAGCAAGTTGTAGGATGCTGGCACATCTATCACTTGAAAGTCGACCTCGAACCAAGTCGGTCCCATCTGCAGACACAGGCTAATCTCACCGATGGTGGACCTCTGAGACCCATCAAAAGCCTTCACATTGATTGCTCCTTCTTTTATCTCGTGCAGTCCTTTACCCAGCTTCTTGAGGGTTATCAACGGACATATATTAAGGCTGGAACCCCCATCGATCAGGATCCTAGTGATGAAGTAGTCTTCGCATTGCACGGTGATATGCAAGGCTTTGTTGTGACCAACCCTTCAGGTGGCAGCTCGTCCTCATAAAAGGTGATTTTATGGCTTTCTAATATTTGTCCCACCATATTGGCCATTTCTCCGCCAGTGATATTACTTGGCATGTATGCCTCACTCAACACCTTCAACAGAGCATTTTTGTGTGTCTTGGAATTTTGCAGCAATGAGAGGATAGATATCTGTGCTGGCGTTTTGTTTAGCTGGTCGATGACCGAATACTCCTTCGCCCGTATCTTCCTCCAAAGGTCATCTGGACCTGTTTCAATGATGAGCGGCCGGTTGGAAGCCTGCTTCAAGTCCTTGTCATACCCTGTGTTGCAATAGTCTCTTCGAACCTGACTTTGCCTTTCCTCCTAGCCTCAGCTGTATAATCCCAAGGTATAACTTTTGTATGGAATGAAGGCATGGTGGTCATTGCCACTGGAATCAGTGCGGCCACCTTTACTTCGAATGGGACATGTTCTTTGGGTGGTAAAATTGTAACCTCAAACGGTGCCGGTGTTTTTGTTGATGGTTCTGCCTCAAACTCAAGAGGGATAGACACATCTACCTCAGTGACCTTGGATGGTTGAATCAGGACTATGATGGGGTTGAGAGTAACTGCTGGCTTCTTTGGGCCATCGCCTTCCGCGATCAACCCGATGGACCCCTCGAGATCCCAATCATCATCTACTTCAATCATGTGAATACCCCCGCCTTTGTGGTCTGGTAGGGGGTTGTTGCGGACGTTCAGAGCGGCTTCCTTTGCGGCAATGACCTTGTTATCAATCAGGGACTGTATCTTGTCTTAAAGAGCGGCATTCGTCGATGGTGTGTCCCTTCATGCCGGAATGGTATGCACAAGATTTGTTTGGGTTAACCCACTGAGAAGGATTCTCAGGGGTTGAAGTAGGAATGGGGGTGACATAACCGGCAATTATGAGTCTTTCATATAGCTGATCAATGGGTTCGGCAATGGCTGTGTATTGTTTTGGAGGCCTCCGATCAAAATTAGGTCGGGACCTAGGAAAATTTTGGCGTGTGGGGGGCGATTGGTAATGAGATGGTTGGGCATTGTAAGTTTGGTAGACATGTGCGGGTTCGGAATATCTGGGCGAGGTAGGCTATGTGGGAGGTGGAGGTGACTGATAAGTTGGTGCTGGGGCTTGGTAGGAGGGTGCTTGGTAGTTTGGAGCTGACTGATATGTGAGTGGAGGTATAGGGTAGGTTTGGTATTTGAGGGGAGACTTGGTCCTTTGTGCAACCATCACGGCCCCCACGTCCCTCTTTTTAGACACACCACCAGACTGCAAGGCCTTATTTGTGGCTTGCAAGGCCTCGAAGTTTGTAACCATACCGCTTTTGATACCTTCTTCAATTCGTTCCCCTAGCTTGATAATGTCGAAAAACTTATGATTTTCAATCATCATTAGCCGTTCATAATACTGCGGGTCCTGAGCCCGGACAAAGAATTTGTTCATCTGTTCCTCCTCTAAGGCTGGTCTGACCTTAGCAGCTTCCGACCTCCAGCGAGTCGGCATACTCGTGA